>NW_020897849.1:1409339-1582739 GCF_003984885.1 Neopelma chrysocephalum | reverse complement strand
GGGGGCTCTGTGGGATGGAAGGTCTGTACAGCAGGGTTTGGGGAGCTGTGTGTGAGGGGGATCTTTACAGCAGAGTCGAGGGGGTTTTTGTGTGTTTGGGTCTGTAGAGCAGGTTTGGGGTTCTATGTGTGTTGGTCTGTACGAAAAAGTTTGCGGACTTTGTGTGAAGGATGGTCTGTACTGCAGGGTTTGGGGGGGCTGTGTCTGGGGTTGTATAGCAAGGTTTGGGGGGGTTTCGTGTGAGGGAGGGTCTGTATAGCAGAGCTGGTGGGCAGGAGGTGCTCGAAAGGGGTTCAGAGACAGAGCTGAGCCCCATCACTGGGGGGTGTGTTTGGAGAAGTGGTTGATGAAGAGATTTGGGGGGGGTTGTTTGGGGCGGAGGGTCTGGGCTGCAGGTTTGGGATGGTGAGCGAGTGGGGAGGGCCTGGAGGGTCAGGTTTGGGGGCCTTGAGCACCAGGGATGGGCAAGGGAAAGCTGCACCTAAGGAGGTGAAGCTGGCCCCAGGTTTGGGGAAGGACATTTGTGGGACAGGCTGGTCACTCACTGGTTGAAACGGGGAGAAGGGTCAGTGCCCCCCTGCCCTGCAGGTGAGGGGCTGTCAGGTGCCTGTGGGCTCTGTGTTTTTTGGCAGCTGGGTGTCCTCTTCTGCCCTTGACCTGGAATGCTGGGCTGTGTCACCTGCTGTGTGTGGCTTTTGGGGAAGGGGGTCACCTGCTGCCCTCACCTCCTGCCTCTGGGAATTTGGGGGTTGGCAGGAGGAGGCAGGAGCTGTGCTTCACAGCCATGGGTTTGTGCTGCTGTACTACCCTGATCACATCCTCAGTGGGAGAGTTGGCTCCGTGGCATCCAGCTACAGCCTGTTAAATTCCTCCAGTGAGTGACAGAGAAGTTTTCAGTGACCACAGTGAGGTTTAGGTGTAATAGTTTCAATAACACCTTTTTGATAAGCCAGCCTTGGTGCTGGAATTTGGGAGGACCATTAGGATCACAGGACAACTGGGTCATTGTGGGTTGTAGAGCCTCACCTGATCATCGATTGTGCTGCTTTTACTGACCTTTGATTGAAGTATCCTCAACTCACCCGCTCTCAACAAGTGACAGAGTTGCCTTAGTTTGTTAATTATTAATATCCTCAATTATCTCCACTTTCCAAAACGAAGCGAACCTTTAAAAACGGGTTTTTAACTGAACTCCTTGTTGTTGTATCTTTCCGTGTATTTGCTGTGTTAGGTATGAAAAAGAACTGGGTTCTTTCCTAATTGATAATCTTTGGTGATAATTAAGTAATCCCCTTATCTTTCTTGTTAAAACAACTTGTCTTTAAGGTGGCTCTTTCAGGTCTCTGATCATCTTGTAGTTATTTCTACCAGCATTTCTGGCTTTTAACTCTGTGCTGAAGTGTTGTTCCCTGAGCAGGAGGGTGACAGTCCATTATTGATCTCACTGATGAGATATAAACAGATAGTATTATCTTTCTCCTTGATACCCCTTTCCAAGGCTCCCATTAGTCCCTTTTGCTCCAGGCTCATGTCAGGATTTAATGTTCACGTGGCATCTGCAGTGCTGCCCAAAGTCCTTAATGTCATTGCCTTCCCTGATACAATTCCCATTCCTTTAGCAGGGCTGGTGTTTTCCAAAGCATGACCTTGCATTTGGCTGTTTTTAAGATGTTGTTTAGACGTGCTTATCATCAGGGAAAACAATTTTTATCGGCTTTTCAGCAGCGTAATCCCAGGGATGGGGTTATTCTCTGGCGTGCTGACCTTGGTCTGAGGAATGCTGGTCTTAATGTGCTGTCTGCTCTGAAAGTTTTGGGTTTTACATTCTAACTTTTGATTCCCATGGGAATGAAAAAGGAGAGAGCTTAAATGCAGTTCGAAATGGAAAGGAGAGGCTTCGACCTGTGGTTTGAGATTAGACTCTCAGAAAGAGAAAATGTGTGAAGAAACATAGGACAGGGTGGGGTTTTTTTGGAGCAAAGATTGAAAACTTGAAAATTGCTGGGACAGGAACATAACATACTATGGGATGGACATGCAGGTAGAGCTAAAACTTGTCTTAGTGTTTGACATGAGGAACAGAATGATGCTTGTCTGGAAGGAGTCGATCTTAGATGTGTTTCCTAACCTAAATGATTCCACGATAATGGGAATTCTGGTTATGCTGTAGTTTAAAGTTTGAAAAAGTTTTCTAGTCTAACTAGGAAGAAACCACTTGACCTTGGAGTAGAAGAGGGGCTCTGCCCTCATGGATGTAGGAATGAATATACAACTTAAAAAATATTGCTGCTTGTTGTTGGGAGTTGTGGTAGTGTAGGAGAAGTGCTTGTGGAAGGGGAGCAGAGTGGCTTGTCAGCTGAGCATGATTTAAACACACTTCTTAAGTAGTTCTATGGTTTTAAATGTAAAACAAAGTTATGAAATATAAAACTTTAATCACTGCTGACCAGGAAAGAAGTTAGATGTCTAGTGACTTATATCACATCTGGTTGTGTGATGCTGAACTGGCACTGAAACTTTTCGGAGTACTTAAACCATCTGATAACTGCTCTTTTTTTTTTTTTTTAAAAAAAAGACCCAAGCAAAAGAAAACAAAACTAGAAGTGTTTTTCAAAGGCCTTTCTGGTCATGCTCTAGTTGAGGATCAGTAGTCAATCGAAAAAGACCAGTTTTCTTTCAGTGACACAGAAGCTTCCTCTGGTGAATGCTGGCATCTCTCCTCTGGCATTTAGTGCTGGTACCACAGAATTGATGTTGGACTGTGTCTGACTGTTTCACCAGGGCTGCAGCTACCTGCATGTTTACAAAGACCTTTCCAAACATTGAGCGTGGATTATCCTTCTGGACTCTGCCAAGGAATCATTCTCCTGTTTTTCAAACCACTGGAGTTGCCCTCTGTTGGTTTGTAGCTGCCAGCAGGAACATTGACTTGGATATTTACTTTAAAAACTCTGTGGGTAGAAGCGAAAGAGTTGGTCTGGTAATAGTGGCTAGTTCAGTTTGCACTGAGGGGAGGTTTTGCCTTTGGGAAGAAAATTGATCCAAGAGGAAATTTGTTGTTGAAACATCTGGTGTTTCCAGAGGCGCTCTGCCTGTGCAGAGGCACTTCTGCAGGAAGTGATGAGCTCAGTCACTTCTTTTTTTTTTTTGGATAAGGAGGGATAAATAGTTTATAGAAGGTAATGTCACCTTCGTCCAAGCTTGGGGTTGTTTGTTGTTTGTTTTGGGTTTTGGTGGGTTTTTTTTGGTTTTGTTTTTTTTGGGTTTTTTTTTTGGGTAAGGAAAAGAATCAAAAGCTTTTACTCTGCATTCTGTGAGAAGCACTTGATATCCTGATATTTTAGTAGCCTGTTTTTGTACCTGCTCCTGTTTGAACTTCCTCTGAGTTGGATAAGGGGTGAAGTGCTGTGCCCTGTGCATGGCAGTCGCGCACCCTTTTCTGCTGCCAAATTACTATGTCCAAGGACCCTGGTTTCTAATGGAGGCATCAGACTCGTGACTGGTGGTGTTTTGTATTTGACTGATGCACTCGGGTCCTTCTGTCACCGTTTTATGGAGCTGAAATCCCACTTCAGAGACCAACAAGAGCCTTTTGTGATGTTGCTCTGGTCACATACCTTTGTGAGGAAGGTTCATCCCATTTCTATTGCTCAGATCTTCAGAGTCATTCAGGTCTTCCTGTGTAGAATCCCTGTAGAGGAAGATCAGTGTAGGAAGATCAGTGTATTTCCTAGGTTCGACTTTAGGATTTTTAGTTGGTATTTTGTTTGATTATTTTTTGTGCTAAGGTGGTTACTAAGAATATAAATTGATTGATTTCTTAGCTGATAATTTAATACCGTTTACAGCCTCCTAATTGTGTCGCTTTTTCACTGCAACTCATTTTTATCTAATTCATGGTGGACTTCAGTTGTTCTGAGAATTCCAGTCTTTTCCAGTTTGGCACCATGAATGGCGTCAAATGCTGAAGGCTGGATGACTCTGCTGTCCCTTTCTTAGGAAGTGTACTGGAGCAGGGAAAGAATCAGCTGATTTGTTAAATGCACTTAAAATAATTCTGTATTTTTGCTGGTTTTCTGTATTTCCATCAAAGCAGGGGGAAGTAAACTTAGTCAAAGATGCTTTGATGGTAAAATGTGAGTGACTCATAGACTTTCAAAGTGAGAAAGCAAATTTCTTTTGTTTTGTTTTCTAGTTACAAGGATGTGACAGCAAGTTCCTGGCCAGTTTAAAATGTACTTCTGTATTATGTTTACTCTGAGAGAGTAAAAACTCTTCTATGTTTTCGAATCTAAGGTCCTGCAAAACGTTAGTAAGAAAGTGCTGAGAACGTGTGACAAACTTTTGGGGGTAAAGTCCATAAGGATTAAAAAAAACCCCAACCAAAACCAAACAACTAAACAAAACCAAACCAAAAAAAAAACAGGTGGAAAATAACCTGAACTCCAACTCCCCTGTTTCTCCTCCTACCACGTGAAACCAGGGACTCAGATCTGCACCTTAGAGGTTCATAAATTTCCGTAAAGATGCATCCAGGTCTTGAAGAATCTCATGTTTGAGCTGAAATCAGTTGTAACTAATGAAAAGGTTTATTTTTAATATTCTGTTCCCTGAGCCCAAGCTCTGTTTCCCTGATGAGGTGAGGGTACCCTCTGCTGAGGCCTTTTAAAGCCATATAAACCAGACCCAAAGGATGGACTAATTGTAGAACTGTGACTTCATGTTTTTGTTTTTTTTTTTTTTTTTTTCAAAAACAAGCATTAATGTAGTTTTTTCAGCTTCAGTTGTCAGTATTTATAGCTTTACTTGAATATTTCAATGTAGCCAACTCACTTTCCTCATTGGGATAGCTTTGCCTTGAGATATGGGAAGGTGAGCAGGCACAGGGCTGGGTCTGTCACTGCTGATGGCTTTAAATATTGATCAGTACTTCCAACATTCCCTCAAATGAGCTGGGAATGCAAACCCTGGCTAAAACAGAGAGCTGCCCGACTCTGTTCCCCTCTGCTGAACCCTGTCTATAGAAATGTTCTCAGTTCTGCTTCTCATTCTTTTCAATGTCCAGTGGAAAATATTTCCCCCCCTGCTTGTTTGTGTGGATTTTCTGGATGTTTCTGGACAATCTCACGTTCTGACAGGCATTTTCCCATTGTTTACATCACTTCTGTAGCCTAGGATTTTTCTCCAAAAACTGAAATTCAGTACTCAGAGAGCAAAATATTTCTGTAGAAAATAAAGTTGCACAGATTGAATACATAAGTATTATGTGCTTCTCTGGTGTCTGATAAGGTGAATTAGTGAGAAAGAAAAATGTCAGAGAGGTGAAGGGAGTGAAAAAAAAATCACGAAATTATGAAGTTATGATGAATTATGAGCTATGATACCTCTTGCTTCCCAGGTAGAGGCACAAGTGCTGTAGTATAAGAAGAAATCTCTGGGCTCCAGTTAAAATATAGACATTACTTAAGAGATTAGACAGTTTTATTCACTGGCAGAAGGATGAAGGTGAAATGCTAATTGCTCAGGTTCCCTGGTGTGACCAACCTGGCAGAACCTGTATTGGATGTTCAGCCTATTCTGGGATGGCATTTTTCAGGAACATTAAGAATGTAAAATTTTCCTGGGAGGTGTTAACATCATCAGATTATGGATCATTTACCCTGTATGTGGCTGTATAGCCTGTGAGTTTAATAAAAGTTTTCCAGCTCCTGATGACTAATTACTGGTTTAAAGACTAAAACACTCTGTGAAACAGAGTTTTCCTTGGGATAAGTGTAATTGCTCAAACATCAGGTACAGTCTGCTTGATTTTCTTTTTTTTTCATGGCAAAGAATATAGTTTCTAATTCTGCACATTCATCATGTTCCAAAGAAAGCCAGTGCTTGACTTTATATGAACTTGTAAAACCAAATGTAGCTGTGCTTTTTTGCCTGTTGAATTTTGTGGGAAGAATGAACTGTAAGTTCAGCTGGGCCTGAATTCCATAATACCCCAGTTACTGGAAGGGGAGGAGGAGCGCTGAAGATGTAGAGTGGTTGTTGCTTTAGGTAGTTGCTATTTCAGTCATTACTTGAAAGTCAGCGTGCATAATCCTTGAGAAATTATTTCCTGGATCAATTTAAATCAAGGAGCACAGCCATCTATTTGAGTTGAGGACAGCAGCCTGCACTGTCTGGATTTGAGCTGCAGCAGCTGAGTGGCTGATGGCACTTGCTCCTCCTCTGCTGGAGTGTTTTGCTGTTCCTGGCAAATAACAGCATCTTCATCCTGGAGAAAAACTGTGCCCTGGTTAGTTTGAATTTGGTGGTGTTTTCCTTGGTCTTCCCTGCCTTTCCTCCCGAGACTCCTGGGTTCATAATGTCACCCTGGAGCTCTGGGAAGGTGCCTGAAAAACCGCTGAAGCTCTGGGACGTGACCTGTATTTTTCTGGGATTCCTTTTCCTTTAAGCAACATTTGGCTCTTACAACTGTATTTAAATACCAATTTCCTAGTGTGTTATGAACTTGAAAGTTGTGTCAGTAAAGAGATGGCCTTCACACAGAGTGCTAAAATGGAAGGGAAAAATTTGGATTCGGTAAACTGACCCGTGAGTAAGGAATTGCTGAACGAGTTCCCACTCTGCTCTCTCATGGTGGTGTACTATTGCTAACTCTCACATTTTTGTCTCCTTGAAAACCTGCTTTCGGGTACAGGGTTTGGAAGCTGCCAAATATGAAAGTAATGCTGGCTTGGGAACTGCTGTTTCCTTCAGCATGAATTATGTATATTGCCCCAAAATAAGGAATTATTCTGTAATGTAGCTCCAGGGGCAAATGTTTGGCTTGTAATGCATTTCCCCAAATAAGCAGCACTTAACAGGCCTCTTTATTTTATATACCATATATACATATACTTCTTTATTTTCCCAGATCAGTATTTTGTCTTCTGCATTCCCTCAGTTAATTAGTGAGAGAAACTTAATTTTGAAAGGAAAGCTGTGAAGGTTGTCCCACCTGGGACCAGGAGGCATTTTCCATAGAGTTCTGGTGGAAAAATCTCCAAACCTGACGTCACTTTGGGCATGAGGAGGCTCCAGTCTGTTTTTTTGAACTTGGTCTGCTTTAAATTCTTTTACAGGCATCAGTTTTTTGGGTGAACTTTTACTGGGTGTGAGGTTACGGTGCTGATGAATGTTAAAGATGTGTTTATGGCTTACATTAGCAATGTATATCTGTACATGTAATAACTTAGTCTGGTTTTGTGGCTTCCTCTGAGTGGAAATATTACTAATATTGTGGCGTGTAAGAGCATCCCTGCAATGTTGTGAAATTGTGGAAGGCCTAAATCTACTTCCTGGCCTTCGTTAAATTTTTCCATATGTGCATTAGTCAAGCAAAAATACTCCACCAGGGCTGTGATGCTTCCAAAACACAGCCCAGGGGATTTGTGTGGGCTTTGCTATCCTCTAATTTTCTGGTAAAGGATCTGCCCCTTCCCAAGTGCTTTTGGAAATGGGAAGTGAGCACCATGCAGTACTGAAGTGAGCTGCTCCACCAGAACTGGGGAAGTTTTGGAAGGTTGAAGTTCAGCGACTTTTCTGGTGATTGGCAGTAGAAACCCCCCTGCTTACACACTACCTAAACTATTTTTCAGCAAGATATGAGATATTTTAGGAAATGAAAACTGAACTTTGTTATCAAGTGGTTGTGGCTGGTGATTTTTTTAAACTCTGGCAAATTTTACTCCAATATTTTATCTGTTGGCGACAAATCCGATCAGCTGAAGAATTTAATCTCTTCATCTTTTTCCTTGACTATTGAAGGGCAGAATTCACGCTATTCTTGGTCCTTTTATTAAGCCAGGGATTTATTTCTACTCAGGGAGCCTTCTCAGACCTCACCTAGGCTAAGCTAAAAGGCTGGATTTCAGATATCCTTGTGTCTTGGACATGTACAAATGAACACTGAGTATGAAATGAGTAAAAGAAACTGTTCCAGAGGATCTTATAATCACTGAGTTCACTAATATCACTGACATTTTAAGTTACTTTCATATAAAAAAGTAGAGAGACATTAAGTACATGGAAAAGTTCCCTGTTGTGCAGAGGGAGAACAAACCTTGGTAATTTTTCAAGCTTAAAGGTTCTCAGCATCATTTACCAGTTAAATTGCATCCAAATTATAATCCCTAAATGTTGGGACAATTAGGCTGGTAATCATCTGTGATGCGTGAAGTTTTTGTGGGTACCAACATACATGACTAAGCCTGACTTTATTTTGTCTCCAGTCTGTTTTTCTGCTGTGCCAACACTGATATTCCCATCCTGGAGCTGGATTTGGGGCTCTCAGTGCTGCGATACAGTCAAAAGTTTAATCCGTGATTTAGGGCTGCGGAGTGTCACTGGAATAGAAGTTATTTACCGGGCTCTGAGAACCTGGAAGTGACCTCAAGTTGTGCCAGGGCAGGTTTAGATTGGATATCAGGAAAAATTCCTTCACGGAAAGGATTGTCAAGCCCTGGAACAGGCTGCCCATGGAATGGTGGAGTCACCATCCCTGGAGGGATTTTAAAGGTGGCACTTGGGGACGGGTTTTACTGGTGGCCTTGGCAGTGCTGGGGGAATGGTTGGACTTGGTGATCGTGGAAGTCTTTTCCAACCCCAAACAATTCTATGACTTCCTGGGAATTCACTGCTGCAATTTTAGTCACTATTGGTAAACATTTAATTCTTGGCATGTCAGGAGGAAGTGCTGATGAATCAAAGAGATCTTGTTTAAAGAAGTCTTAAGTAGGTGGAGGGAGTGAAAAACAAGTACTTCATAATTTGCCTTACTGGAAGTGCCTGCAGCAGTGTCATTTTGCATTTAAGCAGCAGTTTGGTTGGTCTGGCAGGGATGAGAGGCTGCTAAAAACCAAAAAGTAAAATGTTAATTGAAAGAAATAATTGAAAACGTGTTTTTAATTGAGCTATATCTTAGCCAGAGCTAAGTAATACCAAGTTTGTTGTCCAGTATAGTCAGCTGTGATCTGATAAGGATAGTTCTGTAAGGTGATTTCTAAATCCTTCAGTTTATTTTGTTATGGTGTACTTGCTAAGCTATTTTACTTTTCAGAGAAGTGAATTTACAATATGCTGGATGTTTGTGTGAGACTGCTGAGGAGATGAAGCAAATTTGAGCAGTCACTTGGCAAATCTCATCACAGTGTCATATTTAAAAGTGCACATTGTATATGTTTAACTTTGTTTTGCTATGGGGTTAAGAAATCCTGGGTTTTAAAAAAGCAAACCCAAAAAACAACACCCAAACCCCGAAAAAGTTGTTTCCTGAATGGATCTGCATAATAACTGTGTGTGTTTTGCTGTGTTTCAACCAAGACATTTTCACGTCCTTACATCCTTCTGCCATTTAAAGCAGAGAACTTTTCCCATAGGAGGGAGAAAAACTTTGGAACAGAACCTAAAAAGGTTTTTCTGAACTGCTTTAGGGGACAGCCAGAGGTACACACTGGTCTTCAAACATCACAGTCAGGTGGTTTGAAACCAGCATTAGTTGCAGTGAGTTTCTGTGAGTTGCAGGAGAAAAAAAATCTGTAGTTCTTTCCAGATCCGTGGACTTTTTTGGTGGTGAGTTGTTTTTTTTTCCCGTTTTTCTTAGTTAAGACTGTGTGTACATTCCAGTGCCCTGGCTGGGCAGGAGTATCTCCATGGATGCTTTGTGCTGGCTGCTGTGATGGCTCCACATGCTTGAAATAGTTGGTCCACCACGTCTTACGATGGCCTTAGTGGAAATTCTAGTCCGTGTAATCCAGTTGCCATGTTCTCCCTTAATCCCTTTTGGGATGGTTGTAGGAAAAACTGAAAAAAAATCAACCCTGGAGTGAGTATTTTGCCCGTTTTCAGTTAGTCTGTGTTTCCCTAGCACTCCAAATGCTTTTTGCAGTGTAATGGCCTGGTACCTCTGTGGTTTTCCAGAGGAGCCCTGTCCGTGTTCCAAGTGCTCTTGGTGACGCGTGTGCCCTTTCCTGCACAGCTGCTCTCCGAGGAGCCACGTGAGTGTGCCAAGCAAAGCGAGTGTTTGGGATTTGTTTATTCTTAGGGACTCGTTCCTAAAGTCGTGGATTTCTCTTAATAGCAGCTTCATGAAAATATTTAGGTTAGATGCAAATTATAGCAGCCTTAAACCTAATTTGCAGCGTGTTCTGCAAAGTCATCTTATTTCTCCCTTCCCCCCCCCACCCAGAGCAAAGGAAAACTCTCCCTTTCGTGGTTGTCGTGCAGAGCTCTTTGCAGAGAAGTCCCCAGACATGGGGTCATCTCTGTCGTTCCAGCAGAGATCAACCAGCAGTTGGCACAACGGATATGACGGTTTTTCTGGGATGGTGAAAGGAAAAATTATCTACTTCCAGCAGTTGTGAGGGCAGTGCCTGCCCGGGTAATAAAAAGAACCTCGCCCTGTGCTCTGCCAGAAGGGCTTTTTGCATGGAGAAATCAGAACCATCCACTTACTTAGGGATGGGAGCACTTTCAGTAAGGCCGAGCTGTTAATAGCCCTGCAGGCAGCCAGGTTAGGAAATGAAGGCACACCAGTGCCACCTCTGGACACGGTGCTGCTCGTGGAGCAAATAAAATGGCTCCTTCTCCTTAGCTTTTAGTAGCAGAGGTATCACTATGTCTGATTTTTCCAGTGGGAGAGGGGGATTGGGAGTTTGGGAACCCCTCGTCCCGATCCAGCTGCTCATCTTTACCATCCCTGGTGGTGCTGGCACCAGTGATGAGCTGGACTGGAGAACTGATCTGACTAAAGAAGTTATTTATGTAAATCTTTATTATAGTTGCTGGTGGGGAGAGTGGGTGGGATGGTCCCTCTTGGCACTGCTGGAGATTTGTGAGAGACTCGATCCTGTACCCGCAGCTGATGATTAGGAGTTATCTCAAACCACATTTAATGGGTTGCTTTTTTCTCAGGAAAAGCTTGTGTAAAACCATTCTGTTCTTGCGTAGCTCGAGGGCTTACAAATACCTTTTTTTTTTTTTATTTTAATGCCTTGTGAAAATTACATGGAAAGTCGTTGAGTTAATGGAATTTTCTCTTCTAAAGTTTCTCAGATTTTAATCTAGGTGTCATATCTGCAAAGCCTGCCCCCGGGTATTGTGTGGGAGTTTGATGTCCAGAAAAAGGGCTTTACATGGAAAAAGGAGTCTGCCATTAGGATATGAATTTGTTTGTTTCTTGCTGTCTCATGGCTCGTGGAATGCTTGAATTCCTCCAAGCCCATAAATTTTCCTAAATTGTTTTCGTAAATTGACTTTGTACATATGGACTTCTGTCTTCAATGTTTGTTTAATCTTAATAAATTAATAACCCACATATTTTTAAACATTTCTAACTCCATTGACACTGCTATCTTTATCTTTCACATTTCTTTTTAGCCTTAATTTTGTGTGACTGCCTGTCTCTTTTTCTCTCTCTCCGTGGAAGGATTTTTATCTTGTCTAGCTGTGCTGATTGAGATCCTCTTTGGTTGTGGCAAATTGATCTTTGACCTGGAGAAGCAAACAAATCTCCTTCTAAAAATACGATATTTGGGATCCGTCCCAGGTATAAAATGCCTTTTTCCAGCAGGGAATTATCTGACCATGTAACAGTGCCAATTCCTGCAATTGTTGCTCAACATGTGAAGAGTTTATGTCCAGTATTTAAGCAAATGTAATGGCATCATAAATAAAATATAATCTGTAGGGTAAGTTGTCTTCTTGCATTCTAGGATAAAGTTCCATAAAGGAGAAAGGCCATTATCTAGTTTTATCTGCCTTTATATCCCTTAAGTATTTAATATAAGATACATATCTTCATGTTTAGCTTTTTTTTTCCTCCCCAGATAGTAAAAGGCATTAAGAATTTATTAAATACCATGTTGTCTTGCCTGTGGCGTGGTATAGGAGAGTGCAGGTATGAATCTTCTCAACAGCAAGTGTCTTGTGGTTTCTAATCGTGACTTAGCTTGGAGACTGGCAGCTTTTATTAGAAATCTGTGTCTCTGAAGTTCTCCCCCTTGGTTTAGTTGGTTTTGTCCTGGTTGTAATTAAAGATGGGGGTTAGGTTTTCTCTTGGAGTTGAGATTGTTTGCACTGCAAAGAAGATGTACTTATCCAGATGTTTAATTATGCAGATCCATGGCGTGATGTTCCCTGTTTGATGGGGTTTGAGCGGGAGGGCAGTGCTTGTCCATATCCTGTTCCATCACATTTTCCCCATTGGAAATGGGTGAATAAAGTACCTGCAACCTTGGATCAGCGCTGGCATCGCTGTGTCAATAAATATGCCATAGTGGGAATTAGCTGAAGGCAGAGGGGAAACCTGAGTTTTATTCCCATGCTGTGTGAAAATCCTGAGGATCTGAGCCTGCGGATGGACACAACCACTTCACCAGCTCTGGAAAATGTTGGGATTTCAGAGGCCACCCACCCTTGTTTGGCTCTTTGCTGTCTCCCTTGTCACAGCAGGGACTGCTTGGATACCGTTGCTAGAGCAGCGATTTCGGTCTGCCCGGTGTGGAAGGAGCGAGCTGATTTCTGTCTCTTAATGCTCAACCTCTGACTTAACCTCCTTCCCTTCGGAGCTTTCATGGCAGCGCTTTTCCTCCAGCCCTTTGTAGTAATCCAGATGCTCGTGTTCTTTCCCTCCTACACAGCAGATGGAGATGGCATAAGCCTTTTGATGAGTTTCCTTCTTTTTACATAAGTTTTTATGAGCTGACGAGTTCATTAGTTGGATGTCGTGGAGTTCATAAGGCCTGTCCAGCAGGTGGTGCATCGTCACCTCGCCAATAATTATATACATTTTAGTGGCTTTTGGTTGGTTTTTTTCTTAGTTTAATCTGGGAGGTGAACTTTACTGCATTGTTATTAGGAGAGGAGGGAGACCTGTCATGTGACTGTCATGATGAATCTGTTTAATTTTAGCCAAAAAATCTATTCTGAATTTACTAATCCCGTAAATACTGTGCTATTCCGAACTGCAGCTCAGTTTTGCTTGGTTGAAGGGTTGAAATTCTGCTTTCTTGTGTGTTGTTCTAGGCTCGTAGCTCATGAAAAATACTTATTAAAATTTGGCATGATTTAGGTGGTCATCTTCCACCCTCCAGGAAAGCTTAAGTAGGTTAACAGCTCTCTCTCTCTCCCTTCCAATATTGCCTGTCTAGTAAAGGACAGTTTTTGGCTTAGTAACCCTCTCACTGCTCATCACTTTAACCTTATTGAGAAGTTCTTACCCCGATGGGGTGAATGAGTCCGTTTTTTCCACTTCATTACAGACTTGGGCCCATGTAAATTCATCTGTTTTACATTTGTTTCACAATTTGGATTTTTTTTGTTTCGCAACTTGGGGCTCCGTTTCACAACCACGAGGCTCGAGGGCGTGTTTTGATGGGACCTGTAAAATAGTGATGTACAAAATTTTTAACAATGAGGGGGAGAACCTGAGTCTCTACCTGGTGATTTGGGTGGTTGCATGAGAACGTTACTGCCCTGCATGTAAACAGATTTACTGGAGAAGTAAAATAGGTGGCTGTTGTTTAAATTAATTCTGGCTTCTTGTTTTTTTAGGAATATCTTGGTGGATAAGCCCAATGATCAGTCCTCAAGGTGGTCTTCAGAAAGCAATTATCCCCCCCAGGTAAGCCGTGTTGTACAACTTAATATATCCTGGAATTTGTATTTTGAATGCATGCTGCTGTTGTTGACAGCCTTTATAGGCTTCCTTCTCTGAGTAAAATGCAGCTTGTTGGTACATCAGGTATTTACATTTCTAGCAATTTGTGATGTTTCAAGAAATGCTTCATTGCGGGGGAAGTTTCAGGTTTCATCCTTGGCAGTCGTGGTAGTGCTGGAAATAATGGAACCTTATGGTGAGATTAAGCTGCTAATGAGGCGTGAGGTCCCCCTTTGTCAGCGCTACTGGAGGCTGTTGTAGGTTCTTGGCCTTGAATCCCAGATCTAAGGAGCCTGTGTTTGTTTCTCCTTAACAGCACGTTTAGAAATGTAGCCTCTGGTTAAAGAAACATGAATGTCACCTCTTCTGCTGGTTAAGCACCTTATTAAAATAAGATTTGTATTGATTTTAGCATCTAATTTGCTTTCTCGCTATGAAGTAGGTTTTAGGTTATCCAGAAAATGCTTTTCCACTTATTTTTTTTTTCTCCAATAAGTGTCTTATCTTTTTTTTTTTGTGTGTGTTAGATCTGCACCTTATTACTGTGATACTGTTTGATCAGCTTCTATATCTCTTATGTTGCTTGTTGGTTTGAATTGTGTTTAAATTCATTTGTTTAAAGCACTGAGCAGAGTGTCTTGTGCAGTGTCTCTCTCGTGCAGAGTTCTGCTTATCTGCTTATTTAATCCAAGGATTCCTCATGAGTGAACTCTCACAGGATTTTTCTCCAGGTAAATCTTGCTGCTTTGCCTCGGAGGTGTGTTAAAAATCGATAGTCTGCACTGGTGGCTCCTTAGAGCAGCAGGTCATCCTGTCCAGCTGAAGAGCTTTCATCTGGATTTTCTGATCAATCCTTCTCTGTTGTTGTGTCTACAGAAGTGGGAGATTTTTTTAGAGGAGATGGAAAACTGTCCTCTTTATTCCGTTATCCCAAATCTTCGTTTGCGAAGCCTAGCCATGATTCCATTAATATGTTTCATAAACCTGCTTGTGAAGACTAATAATTTTTATTCTCTTGATGCCTCTGTGCATCTACTGCTCTTTTAATTTGATTTTTTAAAAAATATATAATTATTTTGATAAACAGCATAGGAGTTTAATCCATGACCTGGAGCAGTTTTAGTCTATCTAGGAACTATGGATTGCAGGGTAATGGATACTGACCTTGGGTTCTATTCCAGTCTGTACCATCCTTCCTCTCATGCAGGAAGCACATGTTGTTCTTAGGGTACTCTTGTTCCCTAGGCAGTTTTTGTGGTGTGGTTTTGGACTGGGTTTTTCATCTGAGGTGTACTTTTAGTTGCTGCTCAAATTTGCTCTTTCATTTTCTGAGCCATCCTGAATGTTTATTACTTTTAAAAATCTGATTTTGGAATGGGAAGGAACCTCTTGTAACTGAGTGCTTTAGAATATTCCCATCCTGTGCTCAAAGCTGACAAGCAGTGATGGGGGTTGTATTCAGACATGTAGATTAAGCAGGTAATAATTAGAGTGGCAGACTTCTGTACAGACCACACGAGCTTGTTAAAGAGATGTCTTCCAAAAATTTTATGTGGATTGGCCGTGACCTGAATGGAGATGTTGCTGCAGAACGACTGAATCCAGCCCTGGAGAACTGGGCACTGCTCTGAATGCTAAGCAAGGCATTTAAACCAACCTTTTTGGTAGGAGAGAGATGAATTTACACTGTCATTTGTCTGCCTGTGTGTCACATATCTAGACATGTATTAGGTATCCAGAATTAAGGTCTGACTTGGAAAAAATTGATCTCAGTAGCTGCAACCAAGATTGGCAAGACAGTATTTGGGTTTTATTCTGTTATTTAAAGACAAAACCAACAGAAAACCTGGCTGCCTGTCTGGAAAAGATCATCCTGCTCAATTCCTCTTGCTGAATCTCTGTATCCAACAGTGAGAATATAAAATGCTATGTAGTTGGATTCAGCAAGCCCAATCCTGAGTGCCGAGAGAGATGAAGTATTTGCAGTGCCCTTATACTGTATGAAGTACTTTATATTGAATATATTATATTATAATATCATGTATATTTATATTTTACATACATATATACTTCAGCTAATTCTCATGTTTCCAACCTGAGCTTATCCACGTAAAGCCTTTTTTGACGGTTTAATTTCTCTGTTGAAAAATTAACTGGAAAGAGGCAATTGGGAATTAAAGTTTCTAGAAGAGGCCTGGTGCAAAGAATGCAGTTTTTATTATTTCTGTGTATATAGAAACAATTCCCATTTGTATTGTCTCATACTTGACAAAAGAACTCCAGATTTGGTTGCATTTTGCTCAGAGTAATTCTTGCACCTTGCTCATTGAAAGACTGCCACATTTAAATGCAGGTAAAACTTATGCATAGGTAGTCTGCTTCCTTGTTTTTCTAGGTGGCTGAAGTCCTTAAGGCAGATTCTTAGCTTGGAAACCTTCGACTGAAACAGTGGGTGACCAAATAATGAGTGTGTTGAGGAGAGAAGTTGGGGCAAAATCAGTTCCTTTGTTAGAAGTTGAGTAGTTCGTATTCCAAGAAATGTTGATATATACACATAGCTTTTAATCCCCCAAATAAACATCATATCCTATGGAAAATGAAGCTGCAAAGCTTCATTTTAGGGTGGTGTGTTGGCAGCACTTCAATTAAAGACTGGTCACTTGTGCGGTGACGCACTTGCTGGAGTGTGTGGGTGGCCATAATAGTCCGGAGAGGAAGCGAACGAAAACTCGGGGAAATAAAGCTCTCCTTGTTCCCAACTTTATGGGCTGAAACCAGGGCTAAGGCACAGCACAGGGACTGTGCTGGGAAGTGCTGGGAGATGGTTTAATAAGCTCTGCAGCTCCAGTTGCTCGTGTTTGTCCCGTCAGTGTCTCACCTGAACGTCAGGGCTTAGCAATTCCCTGCCGGGGTGAGGATGCTGTGCTGCCTTAGAGGTAGAAGTATGAGTGAGTCCCTAAACATTGATTTATTCCCTTCCCTTGTTGAGTGAAACAAAACCTCTCCAGGCACCTTTTCTTTCACAAGGTTCCTCTTGCTGGGATGAGCACGAGTTGGAAGAACGTAGGTAAGAACCTCGAAATGTGTTCAGTAGCTCCGTGAAAATGCAGTAAATGTGCTGGAATCTGTATCAAACCTTTTTGAGGAAGGAAAGAGAATGAAAGTCTAAGTGTAGACACTTGAAATGCTGCCACGTGACTGTATTTAGTAAAGGGTTTTCCTGGCTTTATGGATATGGTAGAGTTAAGTAATTCTCATGGCCTTGAAAGCCATCAGTTGGTTATGAATGAGTGCCAGTGAAAGGAAATACATCTGACAGCTGGTTTTCTGTTTATTAAACTAGATATCTTTCTTGAGTCTTGAAATAGATGACCCAGAAATTATATATTTAATAACAAACCTGTTATGTAGTAACCTATTCAAGCAGGAGAGGGCTGATGGGTCTATTTTTAATCCAGTTTTCAGTTTACATAGGAAGTGTGAAGCAATGAGGCTGGTGATGCTGAAGACCACAGCTCTGTCAATAAAGGCTCATCCTGATGATTCTAGGGATGGTTTGAAACAGAACAGCATCTAATTCCTCTGAGTGGCTTGATTCATAATGTGTAGAACAAAAGGATAGATTTTTATTTAGCCACCAACTTAATTGAAATAGCAATCAGGAGGTTTGTGTCATGGGCAAGGGCAACTCCTGTTATTTTGTTATGTTGTGGTGGTTATTTTTACCTGCAGTACAAGTTTCACTACTCCCTAATAAAAAAATGCTTAAAGGGAAAGAAATTAATAAATTACAGTGTGACTCTAATTGCACAGGCAGCTTGTGCAGTGCAGTTTGGAATCTGGTTCAGTATATTTGATCACAGAATCAATTAGGTTGGAAATGACCTCTGAGATAGGGTCCAACCTTTGACCGAACACCACCTCATCAACCAGACCATGTCATTAAGTGCCACATCCAGTCATTTCTTGAACCATTCCAGGGATGGTAACTCCACCACCTCCCTGGGCAGCCCATTCCAACCTTGTGGAGATGTGAATTTTGAATACCAGAAGAACATATGTAGAAAGTTAGTGGCATTGTGGACACAATTGGTTCTGCGTCTGGGAAGACTAGTTTTCCTCTCTTGATTTCCATCCTACTCAGTAGATTGTATCAGGAATTAATGTAAAGTACATTAATAAAATTTACACTCAGTTGTGTGATGTGGAAGCTTTCATAGGGTTGTCATCAAATGGTAGCACAGACCAGAGCTTCAAAAGAGTTTGGAATTTGCTGCAGCTCCCAGTGTGACAGGGCTGGATTTACTCTTTTTTGGGTGCAGTGTAATGAGCTGTTGGGGTGCTGAAGTGCTATACGTGACTTTACTCTTTGTGCATCTTCACTTACAAATATGTTGAGTCATAAACCAGAAGTTTTACTCTTCTAATGTTTTGTAGGTCTCTTTTGTGTTATAATTTGAGGCTTAAACAATTGGGCTGAGGGTTTTGCTCAGTTACACCAGTTAGTGTCCTTGTGCCCTGTTTTAATGAACAAACACTTGAGTTTATAATTTGGACTTTTGGAATACTGTGTGAATACGTGGACATTGAATGTACTGATGTTGCTTATTGCAATAGGAAAAGTGTCAAGTATCTTGGTGTATGTATTGGCTTGAAATCTCATAGACTTGTTCTCTCCAGGTTGAATAAATCACTTGGTCTTAACATACAGTTCTGTCACTTCTTTCAAAACCATAGAGAATAGTCTCTCATGGCTACAATCCTGGTAGCAGTCCAAAAATATCCATGCAGCCCAGCTGTTTGCAGCTCTTGAGGCAAAGTGGTTTTTTCAACATCAGTGAGATTTGTAGCTGGTACCCACAGAGTGGCAGCAGTGTGTGTGTTTAGAAACCCAAAAAGTATATTATGTCTGTATTTTTATATATATCATAGAATCATAGAATGGTGTGGGTTGAAAGGGATGTTAAAGATCATCCAGTCCCAACCCCCTGTCATGGGCAGGGACACCTTCCACTATCCCAGGTTGCTCCAAGCCCCGTCCAACCTGGCTTTGAACACCTCCAGGGATGGGGCAGCCACAACTTCTCTGGGCAAGCTGTGCCAGGGCCTCACCACCCCCACAGTAATTAATTTCTTCTTAGTATCTAACCTAAATTTCCCTTCTTTCAGTGTAAAAGTCTTTCGGTTTGTGTGTGCATTAAAAAATACAGAAGTCCATACTTAGGTATGGTGTTTTAAAGCAAACCTGTCTTTAGTTTCCATATCAATCAGTGGATAAATTCACAAAAAGGTTGTGTTTAGCTTTTGTACTTCTATTTTCTGTGGGGTCTGTGTGACTCAGCAGGTGGTGGGATGTGTGGAAGTGGGAAGGAGGGCTACAGAGTTCCCTTCTGTCTGTAGGGTTAAGAAATCACTGCTGGCCCTGTGGAGTAATTGCTGTGCCTTGTTGCCTTCGGGGCACAAAGGGTTTAAGTGCAGTCCTGCTTTTCTCTCCCATAATTTAGGCTAAGAATTGAATAATGCAGGAGGACCTTTGTGCCAAGGTTTTGCAAGTCTTGTGTGGTACTTGAGAGAGTATGTGTTCATGGCCCAGGCATTAGGTTTGGGATTCCAGCAGGATTAAGAATTGCAATTGCTGGTAGTGCTGGCTTTGCTTTTCCAGCTTCGGGAGAAATCTGCAGGGAAGATATGATGGTGTGGGAGGAGTTCTTAGACGTTGTGTACTGTCTGTTCTGCATGGGAATTTTGGCAGCGGGCTGTGCCATGTATCAAGTACTGCCTTACTCATTACAGGACTGTCCTTTTGCTCATCCTTTCCTCTCCTCTGCTTTAGAAAATCAGTTTTCTGTATAGAACTTCAGGGTTTTGGTTTTTTTTTTTTTGGAAGTTTAGGGAGTATTTTGAGACAAAAGTGTGGCTTGCTGCTAGTTAAACTAACAGTGGGTTCTGATATTTAGGTGGATGGTGTTCTTCACAAAACTAGGAATTTTTCATCAAAAAAATCTGGAAATGCACCAAAGCATTCTTCTGTTGTACCCTTGCAGTGCTGACACTGACTTATTTTCTTCACTCTGAAAAAATTTGAGTTGCTGGAAACATCTTTGGCAGTAAATCTTCTTCTGTTAGGTACCTACCCAGTCTGTATCATCTGCAACTGTTGTATGTACAAGTATTTCTTTCAGTCTAAGCTTCTTGTGAATGTAGAGGGAACCAGCCATTGGGAACCTTTATCCATCCCATCTTTATCCTGGTGCTCTCCAGAGTGATGTCAGTCTTGCTCATAGAATAAAAATTAGTAGCTCTGTAGGGCTGAGACAGAAAGACTGAGAACTAAACAGATGGGCAAGTTTGTTTTTCTTCTCTCCCAGGAGTTACACTTCTAGGGTAAGGTTCTGCTACTGATGGAACTGTTTGTCCTGAGCAGAGTGAGGTCAGTGGCACTTGATAGAGGGAGACTATTCAGTCCCTACTCGGGATCCACAGAAAGCAGCCACACACATGCAAAATACTCTGCTTGATGTTGATGAAAGACCGAAAATAAGGTGTCATGTCTTGGCAGTGCTGCTGCTTGGGGGGACAGGGCCACCAGCAGAGCCTGTGGTGGGGAGGTGTCCTACAGCTCTGTGCTGATCTGCTTGTGCTGGAGTCCTGATGACAGGGGTTTTGTAACAAAATCCAGCACGATGAGTAATTGTGATTCTGCGCTTTGCCTCGGTTCCCAGTGTGCTCTGCTTGGTTCGGAGAAATCAGGGAGGAGAATTAAACACGTTGTTTTCAGGTATAAAACTCCATGTGTTCTGCAAAACAGGATGTCTCTGCACTCCCTCCAAGACCTGCCTAGTGGGGAAGGTGCTCAGTGGTCCCCGATGAATGGTGCACGTGCTTCCCTGCACCTACTTTTCCATGGGAACAGCCCATTTCCTCCAGTAGTGCCGGTGAAGGTGGTAGCTGGAGCCTGAGTATAAATCACCTGACTGTTCACACACTGATGTGTCCCCATGGTGTAAGAGGGCAGCAAATGTTCACAAGTGAGCACATTTTCATCATTTTCTGTGCAAAGACCCTTTAGTGTCACCAAGTGGCTCAGTTTTATTTGGGATGGTTAATAAGCAGTTGGTTCCTGTGTTCTCCACGCACCAAACTTTGTGCTCAGTGGTTAAACAGCGTCTCAGCCCAGAGAGGAAAAGTAATTTGATGTTCTCTTAGCATGTGGAACATACTGTATTTATCTAATTGTGTATTCAGTTTAGGTTTCATTTCAGGCTGTGGTGGGCGTTTTAATCTTCACTCCCTGTAGTTTGATCCTATTTGCCAGATTTCAGGAAAGTCTTGTGTCCAACTTAAAGGAATGTATGTAAGTCCTGAATAGAATTGCTAGGAATAGGTAGTTCAACCACATCTTTTTCCTGGATAAACTGCTTTTAAAGGAATATTCCTAAAAAACCCTTTTCTTCATTCCAGTACAAAGGAGAAAATATAATAATGGGGAGGTTTCATTTTCAGTTTACAAAGCTAAAAGAATGAAAGTGAATTTTTGGAGACTGTAATGCTTCTCCCTTAGTGTGTTTTGCAGCCTTGGCTTTAATATTAAAATCCACTGTTCTCTCTTCCACAGTATTTGATTCTGAAACTTGAAAGACCTGCCATAGTCCAGAGCATCACGTTTGGCAAATATGAGAAAACACACGTCTGCAATTTAAAGAAGTTTAAAGTTTTTGGTGGGATGAATGAGGAGAATATGACAGATCTCTTATCCAGGTAAGACATGATTCCATCAGCTATGGAATTGTAAAGGCTGGACCAAAATGCTCTTCCCCCCTGGCTCCCGAGCAGACGCAGCCAACAGCGGAGCAGAGCTGTGGTTGTGATCCTGCAGTTATCTGCCCTCATGTTTACGGTCAGGTCAGAGCAGCAATCCCAACACTCGCTTCAGGAAGCCTTCCTGATCCTGCTCTAACCACAGAGGATTTGTGGAGAGCGAATTTGGGGATTTGGAAGAGCTGGGAGCAGGGTGCAGTGTTGGTGGATTGTGATTCCTTCCTTCCCTGTGCTTGAGGCACGAGAGAAATGATTCCCCAGGTGCGTAACTTTGAAGTAGCTTTTAAAAGCCCAAGTAAGCTCCCTAAAAACCTCATTGCAGCTGTAAAGATCTGAACTACACATCTGCTCTGCCTTTCCTCAAATGGGTAAATAAATTAAACAGGCAAATGGGAAAAAACTGCATTTTCCTTTGCTTAGTTGGATTTGGTAGTTAGGGTTGGATGAGGACTGAAGAAAGAGCCTTTTGGCTGTTCACGTTATCCAGAACTCCAGAGTAGTTGCCAATGTAAATTTGCAAGGGCCTTTTAAGGACTCTGCTGTTTCAGAAAGGGAAATGAGAGTTAAATATCCAGGAGTACAAGAGAAGCAAGAACTAGTCTATTTTGGGAGGCCTCCAGAAGAGAAGTCCACCTCCAGGAATGTATGGGCGTACATCATCTGTAGCCAAACAGAATAGCCATGGAAAAACATGGGAAGTTCTATGTTGCAGGTATTCTTCATGACCATATAGAAACCATCCACAACCCTTCCCACCCTTCTGCCCTCTTTAGATAGACCAGTGTTGCAATTTGCCTTTATTGCTCCTACAGCTGTGGGGGAAGAGGTGTTAGTATCATAATAATTACTGATATCTGATGTCATTTCACTTGTGCTGCAGTTTAATAAAAATCCTCATTTTGGGACCTATACTTCTATCTTCAGTAAAAATGAACTTAAGATTTTTGATAAATTAAATATTTGATATTTTTATGAAGTAATGCCCATAAATGGATCAGAAAGCACTTTGTCAGGGTGATAATTTTGAGATCTGGTCCTTCTCCCTCTGGAGAATGGAAGAGCTCAGTTCAGCAGATCCTCAGCTGAAGTCACAGGGTTACAGGGGCAGGGGAGCAGCACTGAACCAAAGTCAATTCCCTCCCAAAATCACCACCCAGTGCTGCCTCCCAGGGAGACACAAGGTGGTGGAGAACAGCCCAGACATTGGTCCAGCACGTGTACCTATGATTCAGAGTGATATGAAACAAGCTTCGTGTTTCAGGCATGACCTAGATTGCATTTATTAGCTAGTTCTAAAATACAAGGTAAGATTTAGTAACCTTATTTATTTTTTCCCACAGTGGCTTAAAGAATGATTATAACAAAGAAACATTCACCTTGAAGCATAAAATTGATGAACAGATGTTCCCCTGTCGATTCATTAAGATAGGTAAATGCATTTTTTCAGCATTCTGAGTAGAAAATAATCTCTTCTGATACTTGTGCCGGTCTTGGCACTCGTGACTTCATTGTACTCAGGCAAAGTATCCACAATAGCTGTTCCATTTCATCATCTTTTAGGCTGGTTAGATTTGGAACACAAGGTAGTCCTGTTAATAAGAAATGATAGCTTCATAATTTAAATCCTGGGGAGTGAGAGCAAAACAGAGTAATTTTCAGAAATACAGTTGTTGAGTCAACTTAGTTGCGGGAGAAGCTGCTTCCTGTCCTCCTATAAACTGCTGTATAGAGCTTTAAATAACTCATTAAGCTAAGTACCAGTCAAAGTTTGAAAAAGCTGGAAACCTTTCATTCTCAAACATGCTTGTGACACGTAAAGCAACAGCAGGAGCCTCCCTTGTTCTCTTCCTGCTACTCTAATATTGTCTCACCTCTGGGCAAAGATGTCATCCAGGGGCACCAGAGGGATTGTACCCCTGGTGTCTGGTTTGGCTGGAGGGGATTGCTGAGGGGGCATGGGGGTGTGTGATGGGAGCAGGGGTGAGGATCTCCTCCTTGCTTCCTGCAGGCCAGAGAGAACAGGAGTCTTAATTGATGGATTTAATCCAAGAATTTTTTAACCTTTTGGCTTGCTCAGTAAATTTATCTTCCCCTTCCTAACTACTGAGATAGTACAAGAATGACTGGTTTTAAACTAGCTGTTTAAGGTTAAAAATAGAGGAAGGAGGTAGTTGCTGAAAAAGGAGGTAAAGATCCTATTGGCTAATTTAGATGAGTTTAGGAGTGTTTTGATGTGTTGGGTAATTCTTTTGCCAAGACTCAGCTGATAGTGGCTGTGTAGGGGCACCCTGGGAGCCCTTTGCTCTGGTGTGTTTTACACAGCTTTCTGAATCTCCTCCTGTTTGCCTGAGGAACTGAAAGCCTCAGGCTGGGAATCCAGGAATCATTTGTGTGCCATGAACGGTGGGGTTTCCTGTTCTTGGAGCAGTAGAGGATTTGGTTGTTCTTTGGGTTTGTTTCTGGCTGCTACTTTTGGAAGCATCTGTAACACTTGGCTTTAGGAAACCTCAAGAGTAGCAGGGGATTGAGTTAAAGGTTGACTACATAAGGGAAGTTAAAATAATTTTTTATTATTTTTTTTTAATTTTTTATTCTGAAGCTTCCAGCATTAGGTTTTTGGGAAATGTTATTTTTCAGGGGCTAAAAGCAGCAAGTAGTTCCTGGAGGGCTAAAAGGGCCAGTGCAGAGATTACTGGCTTCTTCTCTGGGTGTGTAAATTGTATTCCAGGAAAGTGTGTTCTGATGTAATGAAGTGTAGCACTAAACTGAAGCTTGTTAGGATGGTGAAATGATGATTAATTTCTACGGCCAGGATTTCTTCTCTGACGTGGAATGAGCAGCTTGTTTTGTTGGAATGGGATCTTCATGCAGCCCTTTTCACAAGGGCATGTAGTGATAGGACAAGGGGGAATGGCCTTAAACTGAAGGAGGGTAGATGTAGATTGGATATTAGTAAGGAATCCTTCATTGTGAGGGAAGTGAGTCACTGGCACAGTTTGCCCAGAGAGGTTGTGGACTCCCCATCCCTGGAAGTGTTCAAGGCCAAGTTGGAAGGGGCTTGGAGAAACCTGGTCTAGTGGAAGGTGTCCCTGCCCGTGGCAGGGAGTTGGAACTAAATGATCTTTAAGGTCCCTTCCAACCCAAACCATTCTATGAATCAGCATCCTATATGATATACATTAATGTTAGATTTGGATTGAGCTGTCACTTGTTCACGGTTTGAGATGAGTTGTCCTTTAGCTCTATCTTGAGGCTGCCTTCCATGAAGAAATTCCTGTGCTAGAACAGAACTGGAAATGATCTTTTCACCAAAACTTGTGAAAACCTCAGGTTGATGGCTGGTGTCACTTTGTCTATGACATTGTGAGAGCGTTTTTTGCCGTGAAACAACTGCAAAACAATGTTACGAAATTCTGTTATTTTTCAGATTCACAGCTTGAAAATGTTTTGAGTTTGTTAGAATTTCCAAGCTGTTGGCCAAAGTAACTCCAAATTTCAAGCACCGTGCTGTGTTCCTCGTAAGTCTGCCAGGAAACGAGGCCAAAATCTGCCCTTTTGGACTCTTGGAGACTTGACACTACCAGAGTTCCTGTGATCAGTGAGGTTTGGGTTTTGGGAAAGGCATTGGCATTGGGCAGCATTTACATCAGGAATTTGCTTTATAATTTTGCAGATCAGCACAGAGACCTTACAACACCACTGTTAATATACAGAGAGGTTTTTTAGGGGGGACAGAGCAGGAGGAACCTGGCATGGGTTGATATGGAAGAGGGAAAATTCATCCTACAGCTCCCATTGCTCTCATATCAAAGGAAGTTTCAGGCTCATAGAAAGCAGAAAGAATAATCCCTCTCCTCCTGTCAAGAGAAGCCTTGCACTTCTGTTAGTTTAATTAGTTCAACTTCAGTTCCTGAGCACTGAAATGCCCAGTTGTGCAGCTTTTGACCTACTTGACAGGTAATTTTTACATTTCATGTAGCACCTCATTACAGAACTGGAGAGAGGGAAGAAGATACTTATCCAGACAAAATATCGAAAAATAATCTTTTTTATGTCTGTGAGCTTTGTTTTTGGCTCTGCTCTTGTGGTTCCTCCTAGCAGAGATTTTTCTGTGCTGTGTCCTTGAAAGCAGAAGGTGCAAAGACTGATTGCAGTGAAAAATGAAAAATTCTAGGTGTAATTCTCATGCCAGTTTGTTACAAGCATGGGAGTTGCTAACCAGGCTTCAAGATTTTTAAGCTTTGGTGTAACAAATCTGACCAATTTTTTCTTCATGGATGTTTTCTTAATTTTTAAAAGCATACACTGTCTGTGCCTATAGATGAGGGAAACAGAAATCACCTTGTGAGAGGTATTTCAACTTATTGTGCTGTTTTTAATGCCTCTAATACAGAGTCACAGTCCTTGTCTAGGCATAGCTATTACTGAGACGTATCCCCTAAAATCATCCTTGTATGGATTAAGAACTGTTTAAGTGACTCAAATGCCTTCTGCTTCTTAGAAGGATATTGATTATTTTTTTTTTATTATTATTTTTCCATCTGCTGGACTCCTCTCACTGTGGAGTGACAGTTCAACTGTTCTGAACAGTTACACATGTTTCAGGATGGATTGCTGTAGTACCTGCAGAAAAAAACCAGACATGCTGAGGGGGCTTTATGGTAAAAACTGGAGGAATAATGTAGCTTTGGGCTTTTAACACCTTTAATTGCAGTGTATTTCCACCTCAAAGATGTGCAGGAAAAAACTATTTCCTTGCTGCACTTAGTGCCTCCTCCTTCCAGGTTTAAGTCAGATTTTGGCTGCTCTAACAGGACGTTTGTCTGAAGAGCTGAGCACACCTCAGAAAGGAGAGGGATGAAAAAAAAGGGTGAGAGGTGTTTCCTGGGAGCCAGAGGAGAGGATAAAAAGTGGGGAGATGATCCAGCAGAACACTTGAATTTGCCGAACTGGAGTAGAAATCATGTTCCAGTTTCAACTCTTCTGCTTTGTTTCTTTTCCTGCTCCTATGGAGGAGCTGACGAAGATCAGCTTCAGCTTTCTCTGTCTGGGGAAGAGTTTTTCAGCACTAGGGAGGCATTTGCCTTGCATTCCTTATACAGTTTAATATCTGTACTTTCCTTGGAATAGATGGTTGCACTATGAAAGTCTTGATGTTAAAATCACCATTTCTGGTGTTTTGTTTTCTTTTTGTAAAAAGGACTGTTGGAAGCTGAGTTAGCTGTGGGGAGGCGAAGTGTCAGCAAGTTGATGGCTTTGCATTTTGATGGTTGTGAGAGCTGTCCAGGATTCTTCTGTGCACCCCAATATCTTCTTTGGTGTTGTAGTTGGCCACAAAGAGATGAATTGTTAATTTTTTTTTTTTCTGGGAGAAGCTCATTGAAGTTCTGAGGAGAACTGCTGAAGAGAAGTACGGGTGGATACCTCTGTGTGTTCTCTGGGAAGAGGTGAGAAGGTGGTAGTACTTGGTTTGGTTTTTCACCCAGAGTAAACTCGGTGTGAGGAAATTTGCCTCAGGTTCACCTCAGGAAATTCATGGCCTTGGTCCATTTGAGGTGGTCTGTGGTTTAGTTCAGTGTGTCAGTGCAGTGAGCTGCTGGTCTTTGATCTTTGTAGCTGACCAGATATCAGATTTAACTTCAGTTTGGTCTGGTCTGTGTGTTCAGGTCTGAAGACAGACCCAAGGTGTTACCCTTACGTGTGGTATTTTCAGTCTGCTGCATTAATGGGGAGGATATCCGGGATCAAACTGATCTCTGTGCTTGGATTTAGAAGCAGGAATGTTTTATGGTATTAAGGGACCATATTGGCAGCGCTCACCTTGCGTGGAGGACAAAAGTAAGCAAGAAGGAAGTTTCCTGGGCAGAGTGTATGGACTGTGGATGGGAGACAGGTGACTCGTGGTTTTTCTGACCAGTTCACATCTCTCTTGTCTCCACAAACATGCACCTAAAAGGACCTGTTCTGAAAGCATCTTGCTTTGCTTTGTGTGCTGAACAGTCAAGTAGAAATAAGCTCTTGGAAAAGATGATTTGAGAGCTGTAACATAGAAAGTACCTACTTATGGATATTAAAGTCAGTTAAGAGTTGCATATACAAAGTCTCTTTGGATCTTTTCTAAAAAATCTTTACTCCGGCTGTTCCCAGAAGTTATAATGAGCCTTTAGAAATAGGTTTGTAAATACACCCTCCAAAACTCAAGAAAATCAGGTGTTTGAGCATGTGCTTTGTGCCCAAACACGCTGCAGAAAATAATAGATGTAGCTTGTTTGAAGTATAAATACTTAAGAACATTTAAGAGCTCAGGAACAACTTTTTGATAAGCTTGGGATTTTTGTTTCCTCATGGAGTTAGGAGTGGGTCAGAAAAACCTTAGTTCAACAGATTAATCTCAGTGGTATTTGATAGTGGTTTGAAAGACAACAAGTAATTTCTCTGTGGCAAAAACAGTGGAAGGGAGGAGGTAGTGGACTCCTTGCTGTTGCTGGTAACTGCACATTCACCTCTAATACTGCCTTTTCCTGTTTATCAGTTACAGTCAAATACAAAGGAAACAAAAGTATTTGAAATGAAACCACTTGATTTCACTGCAGTTTTTAGGAGTCAGAGTTCACACACAAGTTTTCGGGGAGTTGGAGCTGCTTCAAAAAGCAGAACCAAGTCTTAACCTGCAGATTAATCCTGAGATCAGTGCAAGGCCTCAGATATTAACCCAGAGTGGTAGAGGAGCTGTAGGTGAGAGGCTGCAATGTCTTTCATGGGTCCTTTAGTATTTTAAGTACATTTGTTCCGATACTCAGATAAAATAGTATCAGCATAAAACTGCACAGCTTAAAGCTTTTAAAAAAATTAGAGTTTTTAAATTGGGAACTGACAGTTATCCCTCCCTCCCTCCTCCACAACTTGCAGATGTTACTAATTTTGTAAAATTTAAAATACCCAAGCTTCTTGTCTTCACCATTAGGGAAAATAATTGTTGCTGACAAATGGGGAAATAAATGTACTATGAGGAGCAAATACTGTCGCTAGTGTGCTCGTGATTCCCAGCCTTGTCAAAGCTTGCTGCCTCTTGGAGCTGTTTTAAATGATAGTATTTTTGCTCTTTTGCTTAAAGCAAGCTTCTGCTTTGTAATGATCTGCTGTGTTAATGTTGCTCAGCACAGGTTGCTTTAAATGACAAGTTGAGCATGATGTATTCGGTAATTTTCATAAGCTTAGTTAAACAAACTAGAACTTAAGTCAAATCTGAAATAGTGAAATTTGTGTAACCTTTAAGAGCGTTCTGTTGCAATAGTGCTGTGTAATGCAGTGGTTGTTTGATGTTTATGCAGCCTTTTTCTCCTTTTCCTTTCTTCTCCAGTTCCGCTCTTGTCCTGGGGGCCTAGCTTCAATTTTAGTATCTGGTATGTTGAACTTAATGGCATTGATGATCCAGATGTGGTCCAGCCATGCCTCAACTGGTACAGCAAGGTAGGCCTGCATTTTAGATGCCTCTTTTGTTTGAAGATTCCCGGTCTCAGATTGTTGTGAAACTTCTCTTACTGGAATTGATGTGACCTTTTCACTCCTTGAATATCAGCTATTAAACCAGCAAAAACTCAGACCACATGGCTGACTTTGACTTGAAGGGAATCTTTTTTAATTGTATCTGCTTATTCTCTTTGAGAAACCAACAAAACACTCTCAAGAAACCCCAAAACCACCACAAAAACCTGCCACGTAGACATCATAAGAAGAACATAAAACAAAGAAACACTTAGTCAAAGGGGACAATATTAGAAAAATAGTATTTGTATTGGAAGGGAAATGAATCTTGACAAAACCAGATTCCATTTCCCCCCTCTTTTTGCCTTTTGATTAGTCATTCTTTTAAGCTGCCGGTCCGTAGAGCTACACGAGTGCAGAGGCTTTTGGGTTAGAGGTGCAGCTTTTGTTACAGGGTATATAATGAGCTTGTTTTAAAGAGAATCCATGTTGGTGTCTTTCCTGTTGCAGCTCCTTGCACTTTTGATGTTTCCCTCTTTCTGTCTTTTTGCTGAACACTCTGGAACAGAGTGGGGCCGATGCCATTGGACTATGAGATGAGATGATTTATGCCATTTGTCACTTTGATAGTTCAAAAGGTTCCAAGCGTTATTTGTATAAACAGTGTTTAATTGAGTACAAGAGACGCCTTTCCTGTGGGAGGGAAGTGCACACTGACAACCAGAATTCATTTTGTTGCTGCATGTTATGCACTAGATCTTCTGGAACAATTAATGAGATTCATATTGTGTTGCAGAGGAGACATCCTTCCCAGCTGAATAAGACTGAATAGTGGAGCAGTGTATTTCTGCTTCCAAAAGGAAAAGCTTAGAAGGGGATAGAGACTGTATGTGATTAGCAGTGAGACTCCCTCACCAGTTCATGGTGCTGCCAGTGTGGTGAGGAAAACGTGTGACCGCGGTGTCTGGCTCATACCCACTTACACCAACATCACGAGCTTCTGCAGGGAGGATTTAAATGCAGCCCTAACAAGCACAGGACAAGTTGTCTGTAGCTGCTTTATGATCCAAGTGGTGGTGTGGTCATTAGTCAGCTGATGATCGATGTCCACTTCTGAAAAGTCAACTTGACAGAAGCTGATGATGGTTTTCTCTGCTGTCTCTGCACGTGGTGCTGTGTCTGGCAGTTGGGGCCAGTTGCTACAAGCAGAAAGCTCTGATTTGTATTTTTTTTTTGGTTAGGAGCCATCTGATGATGATGTCTGCATCTGTTTTCTTCCATCTTATCCCATGGAATCGGTCAGCATGAGTGTAGTGACAGCTTCTTCAGGGGGTGCCAGCATTGTTCTCCTAAAGCTTGGGAGCCCCAAAGCAGCAAGGCAGAGACTTAGTCATGATGGTCTGGGCTCTTCTAGGATTAACTGCCAAGTTTTTGGTGATGAGTACATGTGCCACTGATGTTCTCTTCCCTCCCAGCCCTGAGAGACCACTGCTGCTGGATCCACGTAGGAGGATGTGTTGACCCATGTTTTGGGAAAGGCAGGAAGGTTGACCTCTTTCTTTGAGTTGGTGTGAATATTTTCATGCCTGTTTTTGAGAATCTCAGAGGCTTTGAAATCTAGTATTTCTTTACTGCCTGTGACATCAGATGAGAAGAAGGTTCTGCTTGAAGTTGCCCGTCCTTTTTGTTGTGTGCCAACAAAACCTCCCTTTCCTGCAGGCAGTGGAGTTGGGGATAAGGGATAAGGACTGAAAGCAGCCAGCACACTCCTCAGTTCCCCCCTATTCTTTCTCCTTGCTGTCCAGCTCAGCTTACTGCCTCACAAGAGCCTTACCCCTTTCTCCTGAAGAGTGGGCAAACTTCAGCACCTGAGAAGTGGCAGTTTAATAAGGAGCACATGAACTTATTTTTAATTCTACGAGTGTGTTTAACAGTGTTAATATCTTGGTCTCATGCTCCTGTTACGTTTTTAACCATAGGAATTATTTACAGCTTCAGATCAGAGCTATTATTTGGGTTGTCATCTCTTTAAACCTGTATGACAGCATTTATAAAGGAGCCTCTTACATACTTTTTATACACCTTTTTGCATGAAAAAGAGGTTTTCATATTTAACTTCTGAAGTAGTACTATGGTGTCACTTGAATAGAAACTTTTCTAGGCATTGAGTGGCCAACCTGCACCCAGCAGTCATTCCCTGTTTTAGAAGCCAAGCTCAGTGGAAATACAGCAAGTCTGAAGTTCGCCTAGTTTCTAAACTGGAGGATCTGAAAAAGCAGAAGCCGGTTGTTACTGGTGTGCAGCTCTGCTTTTGCTTGCCATCCCTTTGAAGAACAGGGATCTAATTTGGTTTTGGCTTTGATGTAAGTGAACATTTCTTAAAGACAGTGTCTTAGATATCTGTTGGAAAGACAAAAAAACAGTTGTTTTTTGCCAGTTGTGCTGTAAAACTGTTTTAGCTTCAATACTCCTTTGCTGCAGCCTCGCATTCTTATCAGTACGTGTCCTTGGCCTTTTTCATGTGGGCTGGGAACTGGTTTTCTAAAAATGCATAGTTCTGGCTATTTGCAGCTGTGAAATACTGATGGATTAAGAACTAAAAATATATCACATGGCCGTGTTTCTTTTTAGCCGCTTCAGTTTGTGAGATTCTTGCTATCGAGCCATTATTCCGAAAGCACTAATTTTTGTTGAGAGTCAGTGTTAGTTCCAGGTTTTCACAAAGATTCTATTAATTTAAATACCATAAACTTCACTTTTAGCAGTAGTGTCCACTTAGGATTAAAATCTCTTGTCTGTAATTTAATCAATCTTATAGCTGCTTAAAGTTATATTTGCTTTTTACCACAGTAGTTGTGTGTTAAAGATGGAAATCGAGATTTTTTTTTTCTTTAATGCCTTAGAACTTAGATTTGAAGAGTCTATTTAAAATAAGTGGTTCCGCTACTTATCACCTTAAAAATCTGTGTTTCTTATGCATGTTGTTAGCAGCTTTGAAAACACAGTGGATGATTTGGTCGGTTAACAGCACAAGCTGTGGCTCTTACTCAGAGTTTACTATTCCCTCACGTGTCTGTGCAGGGATGTTGGACCCAGTATGGGTTTCTCTCACCTTAGTCACCCCTTTCTGCAGTCAGGTGGGATATGGGCAGCTGTGGCTCCTCTGTGGGGTGAAAGGAGAGGTTCTGCTTCAAGATGCAGGGGAACATTTAGAAGTTAAAACTTTGCTGTGCACATAAATCCTTGTTGCCGTTGATCCAAAACCCTCACGAACCCGCAGGATTTGGGGCCAACCTTCAGCCTTTCCATTGCAGGAGTGGTGGTCATTGCAAGTATTCCTATTCTTGTGGCTGTTTTTTTTTTTTCCTTCTGCTCCTAGAAAAGCTGTGACCTACTTACTCTTCTAAATTATTTTGTTATGTAAGAGTCATACAATCAAATTATGTAACGCTGATAGCGAAGGCTTTTTCCTGCTCTGCGCTTCGTGTAGGCCTCGAACAGCAGGGCCAAGCAGATGGGGGGGAACTAATGGACACTCCAGAGATCTGGGACACTGTGCACTCTCTTCTTGTATACTCATTAAATTGGATGATACCAAGCTGTATAACTTCTATACTGTTGGAAAGTAAATGCCTGCACAGCTTGTAATGTCGTCCACACAGCATTCCTCTGTGAGCTGGCGAGCAATTTGTGCAGCGTGGACAAGAGATCCTGCTCCAGGTTCACAGGTAGCTCCCAGCAGTGCTGGTGGAAGGAAAAATCTACATGTCTCATAGGTTTTCTTGTGTTCCAGTAGTACCGTGAACAGGAAGCCATTCGCCTTTGCCTAAAGCATTTTCGGCAGCACAACTACACCGAGGCTTTCGAGTCGCTGCAGAAGAAAACCAAGATTGCTCTGGAGCACCCCATGTTGACAGACCTCCACGACAAGCTGGTGTTGAAGGGAGACTTTGATGCTTGTGAAGAACTGATAGAAAAAGCTGTGAACGGTAAGAGACTCCGAGGAGTCTGATATGTTAACTATAAAAAATTAATTATAAAAAACACCCCATTGAAATATTGCCTTTTTTGAGTATTGATGTGCTTTGTAGTAGAATTGGCTGGTCCATGTGCTGTTTGATGTCTGGTGTGGTGTGCTGTCAGCTTTTGGGCTTGTGAGTGTGTTGTGTGACGAAGGCTAAAAATTCAGTCATGAAATGTCTTGTCACTGCTGCTTTTGGAGTCTCCTTCCCCCAGAGATGACAACGAGGTGCACTTGAGTGGGTAAAGATAAGTTCTTCATGTAAGTGTTGGCAAGCTGAGGGTGGGCTTGACTGTCAGGAAAGCCACTGAGGTGGTGAGCAGGGAAGCTGAAAGCTGGAATTATCCGTGGTGATGTGGATCATGGTTTCTGGTTGGAACTTGCCACCGAGTTGGTGTTCAGGCAGAAGTTTTCATCTGTATCTGGATGAGAGTGCTGGTTTTGCTTATGGGGAAAATAATCCTTGGAGAATGGCGTGGAAGTCAGTGACTAGAAGCAAAGCCTGTTTTCCCTTGCAGAGCAGGACCTTGTTGGTTTCATTGGAACTACTAATAATTTTTTACTTGGAAGCTTTCTACTTAAAAACACGGTGTATAAACAGCTCTCAACTCCTAAAAGGAGGGAGATGTACTTTCCGTTGTTAAAATGGGATACAGAAGGAGTTGGACTATTGCACTGAAGTGTCTCTTAAGACTTGTGCAGCGGTTTTGGATTGCAGTCTGATAAAAGAGTGGTGCTCCTGGCTGTGGGTGTAGTGCTGTTTGAATATGTGCAGTCACTCCTCATGGGACACTTGTGCTGGCATAAGAGGAGAACTGTGTGTCTGATGCCAGTAGAATTAGGGACTTAGTGAACCAATTTCATGGATATCTGGCACCAGAGATGTTTTTATCTGATTCTGGGCTAATCAGTCGTTTTGTAATACCTTTGGATAGATGCCGGTGGACCTGCTTGACTCCAGCAGTGGGGCTTGTACCACTGAAGTTGGTAGTGGTTCTCAGAATTCGATAGCAGTGATAGCTTTAAAATCAAGAATTGTCTTCCATGAAAATCCACCCTCTTTTTGTGACTAAGCTGTTCAACTGAGCACAGTTTTAGGGAGCTTATTGTAACAGGTCGTCCAAAACTGCAGCGAGTGGTTTTCTGTGTGTTTGGCTCAAGGTTTCTTAGGCAGAGCAGCTGAGCCCTGCCCTGTGCTGAGCTCCAGGAGCAGCTACAAGTGTTGAGACTGAGAACAGCGTTCATCCTTGCCCTCCTGAGCCCATGGAGTGTTGTTGGCTGGGATGGGAGCGTGAACAGCTTCCTGCAATGCAGGGGCATTGTGCAACTGGCAGCTTCCTCCTGAATCTTAAGGGCAAGGGAGGATTGCAGGCTGGAAAAGCAGCAGGGAGCTGTGGCTGGCTGTTACTGTCTGTGTCGCAAAGACACGAGTGCCTGGGGGAGCTGATGAGCCCACCAGGATGCTACAGCAGCCAGAGGAGTGCTCTGTGCTGATGGTGATGATTTTATCATTGCACAGCCTTGGCTGTGACTTAATCTCAGTGCCTGGAGGCCCTCCTCTTTCCACTTCATTGCAGGCTGGAGTAGGAACTCGAATAGAATTTCACTCAAAGTCTAGAATGTGCTGAAAAAGTTCCCTTTTTTTTCTTGGGCACTAATGAAGTGAATGTTTATAACTTTTTTTTTAATTTGTTGTATCTTCATTTCTTTTCTGCTTAATATTTAACATTTACTTCATCCAGCAGTTTTCCCCTAGGACTTGAGCTGAGCTGGTGTATGTTGAGAGTGGGGTTGCTGTCCACAGTGCTCAACTTTTCCAGGGCTGGAAGTACTGGCAAAGGACTCTCCTGGTAGTTCAAAACAAGACCTGCAGTTTTCTGTCTGACAGACAGACACTTGTTCTGTGTCAGATTTGATGTGGACAATCCTGCTTCCCTGGTTCTTGAGATCATTCCCTCTAGGAAGGCTGAGGAACTCAGCAACCCTTAAGCAAACTGGAGGAATATGCTGTAGCTTGTTTTATCAGTCCTTTTTTTGTTCCAGCAAGTACAGAAGCACGTCTTGCTCGCAACAGACAGTGGGTAATTTAGCAGGAGAGTCTTCAAGAGCATCATTGTTTTGTCACTGCTTCTGAGGGACAGAAAAATATGTGTGAGGATGTTTATTTTGCTGCACTTTAATCTGGCACCTGGCCAGCTGAAATTAAATGTCAACGTGCGCATCTCCCATTGCTCTCTTGGTCATCCTTAATGATTTTGCTTGTCTTGGAATATATTAACCTTCCTTCCCCCATCCTCCTGCCATTCTTTATGCTGCCTTCAGCTCTTGAGCTCTGTCGCCTCCCAGCACCTTCCAGAGGGAAGTGCCATCTATCCCGAGACACGGAGGCTGCAGCCCATATTTGCTTTAAGCTGACACGACTGCAGGTTTTCACTAACTGGGTCAATCGTGCCCTCAGTCAGGACACTGTGTCCCCTGGCACTGGTGCTCGTGCTGCCTCGTGGCAAACCTGGGCATGGAGCTGTTCGGGCTGTGATGGGACAGTGGACAGGATAGACCTCTACTGATAACCACAAAACTGCAGCTGGAATAGTTTGTCTGGAGTTGTGCAAGGTGGCAGTCAAAGTGTTGAATATCACTGGTACTTAACTGGTGCTGGTAGAATGGGAATAGATGTCTTCAGCCTTTAGCACATTCTCCTACAGTTTTCCTACCTCCTGCTCCCTGTGGTCCTCCACTGTCCTTAGTCTGCTCTGCATGTCTCAAACTCCTCAGAATTTTCTGAGCAACTTCGTCTGGTAAAAGTTGTCCCTGTCCATAGGGACCTGACCCTTCCATAAGGATTGGAACTGGTCGATCTTTAACGTCCCTTCCAACCCAGGCCCGTTCTACGATGATTTATTACCATTTTACTTTCTTAGCAGCTCTGTTGTGATGTCTCCGTGGCTGCTGCTTAGTCTCTAAGGTGTGGGTGTTCTTACCACTGAGCTCCTCTCTCTGATGTGTTGCTTTTCCAAATAAAAGCGGATTAACTTTGGTCCCGTGTCTGTGTAGTGTAGCCGAAGTGTAGAGTTAATTGAGACATACAGATCCTTAAATTATCCCTGAAATCGTTCAAAGAGCGGCCTGTTCTGCTGCAGGCCGGGCATGAATATGTGAACTCCTGACCGCGCTCGCTGATCTGGGAGTTCATTGCCTTAAAGGCACAAACAGAAGTGCAGCGAGGTTGACAGAGATACTGCACACTCAGTTCAGCCTAAAATGTCTCCTGGAGAGGCTGATCCTTGCAGTGGTGGGTATTGAAAAAGCGCGACGCGCTGCATCTCTCGCGGGACCATTTCCATAGGCTTAGTCATGTAGAAAAAGAGTAGGTGGTCAAGAATTAGCGCTGGCAGAGCTAACTCTTGTTCTTTTGCATTGCTAATGACGAGCGCTGTCTTCCACCTCACATCACCAGATGATTTCTTTTGAGAGCTCGGTGGCAGGCAGCCACACTTCGCCCGCAGATTCTTTTGACTCGTGCGTTACACTTCGAAAACGGGCAAATGGAAACTCTGGCAGCTGCCTGACTTCCTCTCAAAAAAGAAAAGGGTCCCTTAAATCTCAGCTGGTTCACAGACTCGGTTCAAATGTTTCGCATTTGGATCCGTTCCTTATAGCTCTCGGGCCTATATTATTGAAGGAAAAAAAAAATCTGCTTAATATTCTTGCAAGAGAGTATGTGGAGTGCAAATTACTTAGTTGAGCTGCCTGCAGCTCCTGTAGACATGGAAAGCTGCTTGGAATGGATGGAAGATCTGCTTGGTTCATATTAGTATTCCAGGGACTGAGGTGTTCCTTGTGGCACTGCTTGTGTCAGGGTGTGACATGTGTTTATCTGGTGACAAGTGAGCCCTGCACAACAAACAAGAAGTAGTGATGCACAACCTGCAGGCTCCAACGTCTCCCAAAACTCAGGATGGACAGGAACAGGACGCACAGGAACAACTGTATTCCCTTGGGAGCTCCAGACAGACTCGTATACCTTTATTTTACCATCCAGTATTGTTTGGATTTGGTTCTGAGAAAGTGTGGTTGCTGCTCTGTATGCTCAGATATATGGAGGGCAAAGGCTGGCTAGGGGTCCAAAGCCTGTCCTAAGTAAATGGTAGGGTTTGTGTGGAAGAGGGATAACTTATAGGGACTTGAGAGCAAACCTAGTTTCACTTTTGCGAAGAACAAAGTTGAAGAAAATATTACAGCTCTGAGACTGGAGGAAAAAAAAGTGGTTTTCCTTGTTTCTCCCGAGAAATTGTCAAGTAATGGCTGGACGTTGTTCTGGGTATTTTTCTTTGGTTTGAGAAAAATCATAAGTCTTTAAAAATCCAAACCCGAACTCCCAGAAATTATGGGTCACTCTGAAGTTTTTTCAGCCATTAGCAGTGAAGTTGAATAGATTTTAGTAATCCTATCTGCAGATGTGTGTTGTCTAAAAAACCCCCAAACTTAATACAACTTGTTCCTGATTGGCTTCAGCAAGTTAAATGTTTTCGTCCGTGGTGTTTGTCCTAATCCCTTCTGGGTAACCTGCAGTTGGCTGGAAAAATAAAGGCTTGGGTTATCAGAGTGGCAGAATTTACTGGGCTTTAACCAGTGTGAACTTTGTGTTGTTACATCCAAAATGCGTCATGACTTGCTGAGAAGAGCTTGAAAATAGTACAGAGCAAGGTTTTGTCTGTAATTTTAGTAAACATGGACATTAAAGTGAGAGGTCTCCGGAGTGAAGGAAAACTTCCTTTAAAAACTTCCACTTGACACATTTATTTTTTTTTTTTTTTTGGTCGGGAGTCTTGAAATTTATTTTAAACTCCTGATTCATTGGGAGCAGCTGACAAAGCTGAGCAGGCCTAGATCTGATCCTTGGAGAAGCTTTGGAGACCTTTTGGTCAGCAGAGCCATCCTGACAAGGAACATAAGGAGTGCGCTGGCGTAGGTCTGGCATCGGGTGCAGAATCCACCTAGAAATCCTCCAATCCTCCCTTTTTTTTTTTTTTTTTTTTTTTTTTTTTTTGGTCCCTGGTGGTGTCAGACAGGTGGTGATTCAGCTTCCAAAACAAGCTGCTGCTGGTTTGCAATACAAGTAGAATGAATGTGGAACTGCTCCCCGCAGAAAGAAACATTTCTGGGAAGCAAGCTGGAGTGTTTCCAAACCAGTGTCCCATGGAAGACAAGAAGCATTATTAAAAGAGGCTGAAGGCACAGTAGGGGAGAAGTGTCGTATCTTGACAAGTGCAGCCTGTGGGTGTTGAGCATGGGAGAGAGGTTAAATCACCCTTTCAGATCCTATGTGGTGTAATTCATCCTTTGGAGCTATTTATGTCCAATTATCTGTTGGCTGCCATCGGGGTAAATACGGTTTTGGTTTGTGTCGTGCAGACCCAGGGCTGTAACAGTAACCAAAAGGCTGCGTTTCTGTCTGGGTTTGTGGCTGAGTCACTATGGGATTTCTTACAGCACATGCATTTGTTCTATTAGAGTTGGCTTTTCTGAATCAGAATTTATGAGATCTCAAGCTTCAAGCCTCTCGTGTGTTGTCCCAACTTCATAAATGCTGAAGAAGTGGGAGTTAAGAACCCTGCTATTAAACCCAAAATAAACCACTTTCTACATACATTGAGCAAACTTCTGGCTTTCCTCGATTACCTAATGCGGGGAGAGAGCTGATGGTTTTGGCTCTGAGGTGAAAGTAAAACCTGCCCTGTTTTCAGAGTATTTATTTTGAAAAACTTGCACAGCTGAGTTTATGGAAGTTTTTTGTTTTCAGACCAAACTCAGCACCTTTCAGGAGCTCTTGAGTGCCCTTGTTTTCCTATTAGATGGTCTCTAAATAGAGCATTCATCTTCTCCCAGGAAATACTTGCTGGCTTGGGGTTTAATTAAAACCTGGATTTCAGTCACGACAAACTACAGGATGCCAGGAAACACTTCAAAATATTCTCTGAACCTTGTGTCATGCTTAGCAAAGATTTTTACCTTTTTGTAAATAAATAGGGATGTGTTCAGTAAGGATCATCCTATAAATAAACAGAGGCATCCATCATCTGTTAAACTCTTACCTCAAAGCTGAAATTATTGTGGTCAAAAGAACTAAAAACCATTTGATGTTGGTTGCCTGAACTCCCTTCTTTTTTTTCAGGCAGTGCATAAATGCAGCACAAACACTTGTCAGGAAGGGCTTGTGTGCTGAGGTGGTGGGTGGGATGCAACCAGGACAGCAGTGCTGTCTGATAGTTTGTTGTGCCTGCAGAAGGTGAGGTGGCTTTTTTAGAGGAGACATTTGAAGATCAGCAGCACCAAGTTCCCCAAAGGTTTGCCAAGCCCTTCCCAGACTGAAGAGCAGTCCTGGAGAGCGTGGGTGTTTTGCATCTCTTTTTCAAAAGATGAATGCTTATGTGATAGACTGATAACCTAGAACCAGAATTAGGAGCTGGCCTCTGGGTGCTGAAGAGGTGGCGTGTGGAAGGTGTACCAGGGGAGAGGAAAGCACAAGGAGAGTGTGGATAAAGTGCTGGAGTTGGTGTTTCTCACCAAAATGCTGCAGTTGGCATATCTGCCCCGTGACCTGACATATCTTCTGTTTCTCTTCTTGCTTAACTCCCTGAAGAAAATGTAAACTATTATTTTGTTTTTCATCCAGTGCCCGTTTGTCCCATATCGGAGCATTTAAACAATCTGCTTTGCTTCCCTTTTCTTCTCAGATGAAACTCCAGAGATGCTGTCTGACCTAGTTTTAACTTCACATGGACTAAAATGGTTGAATTTTATATGCACTGGCAACTTTCCTTTTTGCTTAAATAAGGGGTAGGGATTCTATTCTTAATTAAATACACCACACTGGAGATTTATAGACACTTGGCATGACCTGGCAGGCAAACTGGATAATTCCTGATTGATCTAGTAGCAAGTATTCTTTTTATTTTAGTGCTTTCACATTTAGTTCATTAACAAACTAACAAAAGTTTAACAAACTAACTGACATATAATGGCGCATTCACTGAACGTGAAGGCTTTGGAGTGGCAAACTGGCTTGAGTAAGGCTGAAGTTACCCACATGAAAAGTGATTTTGCTATAATGGGAGTATAAATGCTTTATCCAGCAACATTTTTGTTTTGCAGATGGCTTATTCAATCAGTATATCAGTCAGCAAGAGTACAAACCTCGCTGGGGGCAGATTATCCCCAAAAGCACCAAAGGTAAGGACATTTCTTAAGATAGAACTGGCAGTACGTGAGTTCTGTCTTGTTCCTTTGAGAATATTGAGCAAGAAAATGATGCTGATGCAAGAAAGGCTTCTCTAGGACAGGTTTTCTAGGGAATGGTTTCTTCAGTGAAAAAGTTGCATTTGTCTGCAGAGTCAGTGAAATGCAGCCTGGTCTCTGGTTGACTAAGGAAGACTGCAGGAATACTTGCAGTAACTTCAAGGATAGATCATCAGTTCACTAATCTCAGGATATAGGTTAAACATGAGGACAGTTATCTGTGTTACTGGATTTAATGAATGGAATTGACTCAAACTCAAAGCCAAGAGTGACAAATAAATACATTGTCTGAACAGGGCGTGTTTTGAATGAGATCTTTTGAAGTCTGTATGTAGTAAATCTAAACTGCAGAATCTTTCTTTGTTGGTTTCTGCCTTGAGAACAGACTTGCAGCAGCATCTTTGACTACAGAGTACAAAACTCACTGTCACACAGCAAATGTAGGATCCAAGGTGACAACTGCCAAATGTGGAGCAGTGTCCCCAAACCCCTTGGGAAGGGTTATCAGGAGTACAAGCAAGTTTCTCTTCCAGCAGAACACGGGTTATCTTGCTAGTGTTCCTTCCCATGGATGACACCTGTCCTGAAAGCTTAAGATATCTAAAGAGGTTGGAAAGCTGCTTTAATGGGGCAGTTGGGATTCCTTTACGTGTGAGGATAACTGTTGCAAAGGCAGCTGTGCTGTGTCTCTCTATCATCTCCTTGCTCCCATCCCAGGGGTTCATTACCCTGTCAGTTGAGTGTCTGTTCTCACAGCTCAGCCCTCAGGCAGCTCTCAGGTGGGGACAGAGGGAAAAGGAGCCAAAGGCTGGCTGTATCCTCACTGCTGGAGAGCTGGAGGGACAGCTCAGAGCTCTTCTGTGAGCACCTGTGTGGCTCCAGGAACTCTGGAATTCCTTTCCAAGACGCTCAGAGTTGCAGTAGAGTATAAACTTTTCCTCTCTGTACTGTCAGTCACCAGATAATTCGTTATAAAACTTCTTACAGTTTCATAATGCACAGAAGAATGTTACCTGGGAAAAGTGTTAAGCTAATGGAAGCTTTAAGGTAATGCTTAAAGGAGAGTGAGTTATTAAGTTGCTCTGCTTCTGTATTGAGGTTGTACCTTTCCTTGGTTTAAAAGTCTCATGATGGAAAACCCTCTCCTCCCTCTTTTTTGAAGGTGATGGGGAAGACAGTCGACCAGGGATGAGAGGTGGCCATCAGATGGTTATAGATGTGCAGACAGGTGAGTAGTTTGTTACATTTCTTAATTAACTTAATTATTTAATCCACTGTTTTCCAGATTAATGTGCAAACGTGTTTATCTTCAGAGACTGTGTTAGCTTCAGGTTTTGAGGCAAAAAAATTGCACTTTCTAGTAGTTGGATTTAATACTCTGCTTTTTCTCTGGAACTATATTCCAACTGCCTTTCCCACCCCTTCTTCCCTATTAATTCTCTGTTACGCCTTAGCCATTGTTTTGTCTTAACTAAGAAACCAAGAACAATTGGTTTTTATTTTTTGTTCCTCCTACCCTCTTAGAGCAGGAGCTCAAACAAGAAAAGAGAAATTAGGGATAATAATTTCCCTTGTCTGCTGCAGGCTGTGCTCTTTGGAATAGAGCTCAAGCAATAGATCTGATGTGTTGAAACATTCTTTGTATTTTGGTTGGAGTGGCTTCTAATTTCCACAGTGTGCAAGAAACTCCTGTTAAATATAATGTTAGACTTTTTTTACAAAAATGTTTCCTGTAGCAGTTTAAAGAATGGTTCAGCCTCTGCTTCAGAGAACCTGCAGAGAAAAGGAGGCTGTGTATCAGTAACAGTTCCAGTGATAGTTGTTCTCCATAACTTTATGTATCTTTGTCTCACTTTAATTTAATCAGATTCCTGTGGCACGTCAGCCCTTGCTAAAATAAGGAAAGCATCTGCCTGAGTCTTTGCTGTATGAGTGAAAGGATTGTTCTGGGGAAAGGAGAAACAAGATCAGGGTGTGATTAATGGAGAGGAATATAGGGTGGCATGGAGGGAGCTGGCAGAAAAATGCCCGTGGCCGTATCTGTTGTGGTCACACGGACGGGACCAGAGCATGTGACAGGGCAGCACCTTCAGGAGTAATTTGCTAAGTCATAGTGAACAAGCAAAAATGTAGCTGCAGTCTCTGGCTTGTGCTCAGAGTGTAGTTACAGCTCTGGAGGAAGCACTCGAGTTATTTTGTGTATGAAAGCAAACTTTTTTTTTTTTTTGGTGGAAGAGGTTTGAGATTGATTAGAACAAAACGCTGCTGGAGGATCGCTGGTGTTTCCCTACAAAGAGGCTGGTAACGCTCCCTAGTGGCCTCGGGAATAAGTAGACTGAGTGTTTCACTACAGCTTGGAAGTAACATGATCCTTGTCAACTTGGAAATGATAGTCCATCAGACCTTGTGAAAATAATATATCCCTGGTAGTGTGAGCCTTCCTTTCCATCGCTGTTGGTTTTCTTAAGCCCTTGTAAGATCTGCCTTGGACTTCACCTTTCACTCTGTTTTAATAAGGCAATAAAAACCATCTGTCTATATACATATATATTTTTTTTTTCAGTTGTACAAAAGTGGCTGGAGAGCACCCACAGGGGTGGAGTCCCAGTGTGGGAAAGCTGGATCTCATGCTGGCCCTTTCTTCCTGCAGCTCTGTCCAGTGGTGGTGGGATACCTTCCCAAAGTTTCTCTGTGGGCTGTTTGGGAAGTTGCTCTTAGTTTTGCGTCCAGGTCCACTGAGGCTTGTACAAGCCAAAATGTTTTTGAGATTATAAGTGTTGCCATTTGGTTTGGGTCATAACAGGCCAGGGGAAGTTCTTGGGGCTGTTATCCTTAAAACCAGCCACTGGTGATTGCTGGAGTTTTCCTTTTGAATATAGGTAGTATTTAATGAGCTGGTGGGAATTGAGCCAGTTATGTCAGGATGTGTTTTACAGACTGGAGCTGTAAAGCTTCCTGGCTAACCTTGAGCAAATCCAGTGTTAATGGAAAAAGGAGCAGTGGTGTACCCTTTCCTTCAAAGACATCCTCCCTGCCTTACCCACGCACTTGCTGAGTTGTTTTTTTTTTTTTTCTTCTTTGGCAACTGAAAAATCATCTCACTTTGCACTCCTTGTTAGAGAGGTCAGGTCCTTCTCGAAAATGAGTGTTTTCTTCAACTTTAGTCTTTTGGAAATGAAGTGAAACACCAAAATCATACTTCTAAGGAGATTCTGAAGTTTCATATCACATAAAATACGTGTTGGGAGCAAATTTCCATCTCTGATGGCCAGACCTGCTGTAGCTATAACTGAGCTACAAGTGGTTCTGTGTTTTGATTAACCTCAAGGAAATGCTAACCAGTTATTGCTGACTACAAAAATATGTTTAATTTTAATTTGGTAAATAACACTGAGCCTGCTGGATGCATATGTTGGTGTTAGGATAGAGGATATGGATTGGGAAGCAGCTGAGCTGGATCTTACATTCCTGATGGTGCATTGAGTCACTGAGACTCTGTTTATAAGTTTCAGGTAGAACACAGTTTAACTTGGTCTAAGCTGCCTTTTAGGATGTTTTGTCTTCTTACATAAAAAATAAATTAAAAATGAAGAGTTACTGGTTCTCATAATGCCCTCCATGCTTTTAATCATACTAACACTTAAGACTGGAATGACTCTGGAGGGCAGAATTAGGAGGTTGGGTTTGGTAGCCATGTGCAGAAACATAAACTAGAGCTGAGACCACTGTTAGGTACTTGAAAGCGCTAAAATCTAGATGAGAACAGAAGGCTTGTGTTATTCCTGCTTTTTCCTGCAAGATCTATGTCTCATGGAGTTCTTCATTTGGGAAGCTGGAGAGTTCTCTGTGCTTTTATACAAGGAAGGGGAGGTAATTGGGTAGTCACAACCCAGGTACATAAATTAAAACAAAAGTATCCTCCAAGCAACCCCAAAACTACACAGGAACACAGTGGTGTGTGCTGAATGTCAGTCGTGGAAGGCTGTTTATGTAGGCCCTGGTGAAATACTTGAGCAGTAAAACACAGGCTTGTGTGTGGAACTGTGTTCCCAGGGGCATTGAACCCTAATGCAGTTTTGGATGAGGATGTTGGATTCTGGCATTGGTACTTTATTAACAGAACTTTGAGTCTACCCTCCCAGGCCTCTTTATAGTTCAGATATGGCACGCATTTCAAAATTCCAGTGCTTATTCTGGAAGAAAGTGGGAACGAATAAGTGAATTGCCAAATTCAAGCTTTTCAGGAATAACATCAGTATTTTAGAGCAATACGTGTGCTGTGTTTTGGAGATTTGGGTTATAATTCCATAGATAAGGTGGAATTGATCTCCTCTGCCCTCATAGGACGGGCACGGTTTTGTGTGAATCACAGTGCAGTCCATAAAGATACCCAATTTATTTTGGTAAGAGAATTATAGACTATATAGAAATCATCCTGTTTAAAAAAAATCTTGTGTTATATCCTGCTTTTTTCAACTTTCAGCTTTCAGTTCATTAGCTAAAGCCTGCTGAAGTTTTCCAATGAGCCTGTTGTAGAAACAATAGCAAAACAACCTGGATGATTTTCTTGGGTCTCCATTTCTCTTCTTTTTGGCAAGTGAAACAGTTTTTTGAGGGGAAAATATTAGTGGAATGGTGTTTATCGATTTGTTACCTCTGTTCACTCACTGAAGTGCGACTACTCTAATTTTGTTTGTGCGTTACTTTGCTTTTCCTTTTGCTGGAAGGAGTTCTGTTTTCCTCCTTTTGTTGGATAAGTGAGAACAAAGCTGTAGGTTGGGAACACAGGGAGATCCAGAGCCCTGGGCCCAGCGTGCCCATGGTATGTGTGGGCAGCACAGTGGAAACGACAAGGCTGGTTCAAAAGCAGCATGGAAAGATGAAAAAGATGAAGAGAGAGCAGCAGACATGAAGGATGCTGTTTTGCCTGAGGAAAACACTGTTATCCATAAGATATTTAAAGACAGGACTTGTGTACAAGATGAAGGGATCTCTGAAACAAAACACAGATGGCTTCTAAGCTCTGAAACACAAACAGCTGCTGAATCCTGGAGGTTACTCAACTTCATGGTGCTTTCACATTCGAGAGGAAGACTCTATGCCTAGCCTGAAAAAAACTTGGATCCAGCCAACATCTACACTGAACTGTGGCTCAGAAACCGAGGGGTGTGATACTGCACAGAAATTTGGGTCTGATTTTACATTTGTGCTCTAAGTGCCCCTCACAAAGTGGACAATGCTGCTGGCACATGACTAAATCTGTGGTTCTACATGGGGAAGTGATGCTTTTTCATAGAAGGCTTTTGAGATACCAGTGGTGTGTCCTTGTGGTGATGAAGACCAACCTCCTGCTGGGCTGTGTCAGCAGGAGCATGGCCAGCAGGTTAAGGAGGGGGATGTTCCTTTCTTTGGTACTCAAGGCCACATCTGGAGTGTGCCTGTGCCCAGTTTGGGCTCTCTGGGACAATAAGGATTGTGTCAAACTGAGAGTCACTGAAGAGCCACCAAGGTGGTCAGGGCTGGAGCCTGTGGTGTGTGAGGAGATGCTTTGGGAGCTGCTTTTGGGCAGCTGGTAGAAAAAAGTTTCGTGGGAGGATCTCAGAGCTGTCTTCACGTAGCTGGTGGGAGCATGGAGGTGGCCACACTCATTTTGGGGCGGGGGGGCAGAGGGATAGGATGAAGGGCAGGATGGGAAACTCCATATTCCAGATATTAGGAATAAAAAAAAATGTAACTAAGATAATCAGTCATTGCAGCAGATCTGAGACTGAAATATCCATCTTTGGAGATACTCAGAGTTTAACTGAGTAATTCCCTGTGCAGCCTGGTCCTGCTGTGAGAGGTTTGGGAGGTGACTGATGGATCAGATGACTTGCAGAGCTGTTGTAGGTCCATAATTCTTTCATATTTCATGGAGAGCTGTTCTAGCAGAGACCTGGAGATACCATTTGACTAAAGCATGTAGTTAGATATGTCACCAGGATTGGAATGTGTTCAGTGTGCCTGCGTATTAGAAGGTAAAACAGGGAGGCTCATGCACACCAAGCAGCTTTTGTCAGCCTGGCCAGAGCAATTTGCCGTGTAACACCCTGGTCAGATGAGGAAGACCCACTGTACCAAAATCCCACCCAGGATTTCATCACATGGAGAAGGGTGGAGTTAACAGAAAACTGTCTTGGAGAACATGAGTGAACCTGGACTGAAACTGCCCCAGGATATTTAGTATTTCACAGGGGTTAGAGAAGGATGCTTTACATACTTGCCTGAAAAATAAAAATTAATGAGAGATCGACAGGAAATATGTTGAATTTTGGGAACACGTGTCCTCTAATTTGAGGAGTGCTCTGGCACCCTTTAGTCATTCAGACAGTAAGGGAGGGGAAGAATTCAGATATTACAGAAACATTTTTGTCTGAGCAAGCAGTTTAGAAATATCCACAGAGCATATTTAATTCAAAGTGTTCAATTTGTATTCAGAAATAAATGTAGAGGAAATAAGGTGAAAATGCTGGAGGAGAAATTTGACTTCCTAAACATAGCTGGTGAAAGCTTTGGGTAAATATAATTGCTTTCATGTTTTTTTCTTGTTGCCTTGCAGGTAGGTTTGAAAATTCTTCTCTGTCCCTGAAGCAGAATAGAGACTTGCTCTAATAAAGCAGCATCAATATTGCTGTGTTACACATTGCTTGGATACACAGGGAGAAATCCTTTCCTCCTTGAGTTCCCCAGTGCTGCCAGAGTAGGAATAGTTATATTGGTGTGGGATTCCTGGGCTCCCTTCTGGCTGCCCCACTCCTGTGTCTGGAGTTTGTGGTCTCTGCCCTCTTCTTTTGAGTATTTGCTGATATGTTGGTGAGGTGGGAATGCATCCTGCATCTGTCCTGGTTGGATCTCTGCATACAAGGTGGAAAAATAACCCTCCCATAAAATCTGAATTAACAGGTAGAACAGAAAGGTGATTCTGGTTGGGGAACATACTGAAGTTTGATTTCTAAAAAAATTTGAGTTTGAAAAAAATTTCAAAACCAACCAACTAAAAACAATATCTAAGTAACACCAAATAACTAATTTTTTTCCTTATACCATGGGAGAACCATTGCAAAATTTAGGAGAACTATGAAAAATTATTTTCTTGACGTAACCAGCAACAGTTGCATTTATGCATTAAAAAATGCTCCTTTTCAGTACAGAAACTCCCTATAAAATATGTATATAGTTCTGCAGTAAGGCATAAAACCAAAAAATTATAGTCATTGAGTCTAGATAGTGATGGAGCCTTTCTTTGGTGTGAGCTGCAGTTTTCCATCATGATGGAAATGGAGCCTGGCACAGTGTTGGTGTCCCCTTGTGTTCCCTGTGTCACTCTGGGGATGCTCTTGGTTGGCACCAGCTGGGTGGTTGTGCTCCTCCCTCAGTGCTCACAGGCCGTTTCCCTCTGTCAGCTTGGTTGTAGGTAACTCTCAGAAGCTGAGTTTTCATCAGATTCATTCAGGTTTGCTATTAAATTTCATGTGAGCCAACAAAGCCTTTCCAGGCAGGCCTGACGTTTTGGCAAGGCCCCAGGAGGATATTTAGCCGGTGCCAAATCTTTTATTTTTCTCAGCTATCAATGAAGCTGTTGTGGTGATGTGGGTTTTGTGAGCTGTGAGAATTTATGTGCACAAAGGGACCTGCTCTTTGCAGGGAACACTGGGAGCCCTGAGTCCAGGAGGAAGGGTAATTAAAGTTAATGAACCAGGGTAACCTTTCCATGGTGATGACCACTATCCTGATGGTAGGTAAGGGTCAGGGACTGGTTCTGTTTTGTAATCCTGCTTCTAACTCTGCTGTTTAATTGGTGTTGGATTAAAAATTGGCCATTACCTCCATAATAGGACTGGTTTGTGGATTTTAAAGGACTTTTTCAAAGCTCTACAGGTCTTGAGGGGCTTGTTCTTCTTGGACTTGGCTTTGTGTTGTGTTTTAATGCAGTCTAAAAATGAAGTATTTTCAGCATTTGAGACTAGATAGTGATGTTTCTATAATGGGAACAGTTTAGTTCTCTCTCCATGGCAGAACAGAGACTTTTCTTAAATGCTTCCCCTGTTCAGAGGCTTCATCTGGTTTTATCAGTGAGTCTGAGAATCCTTTGGTCTTGCTGTGCATGGAGCAGTTGTGGGTTTGAGGTGACAGGCCTGAAACACTGACTTCAACTCTTCTACTTACTTGCTTTCGTGCCATCAGTTAAGTTCCTTTATGCAAGGCGTTTCCCTTCAAGAGGATTTCATAATTGAAGTAAATTTTTCTTTCTAAGGGATGGACTAAACAGGAAAACTTTGCTGCTCCTATCTCAGAAGTCTTGCTGATGTATAAATCTTGCACCAGACAGGGTACAAGCTGAGATGTCATTGATAGACTAAGTGCACAGGATCCAAAATGTTAAATATTGTTCATTTGTCTGTCTGGAATTTTAATCAGAAGGCTGTGGGTTTGATGGCTCTTATGTAAATGTAGAAATAGAAAATGACTCTGAGAACTGGCTGACTATCAATCTTGAAAACTTCCATTACTAAACCAAACCACATTTCTTTGACTTGGTGACTGGTTCTGTTCAAAAAGCAGCAGTGTTTTGAGTAAAAATTGGTTTAAATTACTCTTCTGATAGTTTGTCTGTTTGTCACAGGTGTTTTGTAGGTATTGGCCCGTTTAAAGATGTTTTCTTCAAATAACACTAACCTGTCCTTCCTTTTTTTGACAGAAACTGTTTATTTGTTTGGTGGCTGGGATGGAACTCAGGATCTGGCTGACTTCTGGGCATACAGTGTGAAGGAAAACCAGTGGACCTGCATATCCAGGGATACCGAGAAAGAGGTAAATTCTACAAACATCCATATTGTTAAAAATACATGAGTTGTTGCCCAGGAAAGTGCCCCTTTTGAAGTGCTTGTGTTGAAGTGCAGCTGCAGTGAGAGCCACAAGAGTTCAGACCTTCAAGTTCTGAAGACTTTTGAAATGCTTACATGGGGAAAATGTGAGCTGGCTGTGGCTTTGAAGTGTTAAGATTCCAGGAGGGGAAAGGTTTGTTTCTCAAAAGCAGAATGATCAGCCAAAAATCAGCTCAGCAAGTGGAACATGAGTTAAGTAATTTTATATGGCTGAATAACCAAACTTATCACAGAATCAGAGGATGGTTTGGGTTGGAAGGGACCTTAAAGATCATCCAGTTCCAACCCTCCTGCCATGGGCAGGGACACCCCCCACTAGAAGGTTCCAAGAAGAACTTGGTAACAAACCTCTCAGACCCAATGCTGGTGTTGAGCTTCAGAAACAAATTGTTTATTTTTTTAGCTTCTGTCAAAAATGAGTCGAAAGGGACAACTAACGGATGGAATTCTAGAGAACAGGGGTAACTGCCAAAGGCTACACAACCCCAAGAGCTTTCGTGGAATTCATTTGGGCCATTTTCTTTGGCCTGTTTTGCTCAGTGTTTGACGTATGAAAACTGAAATGAATGTAGCTTGGGTTATAGGAGGTAACAAAAAAAAGTCCAAGAGCTTTGGCTTCTACAGTTCATTTTACTGTGCACTGTGAAATGTCCAAGTTTTGTGTGGTTATCGTGTTTTGAGTTCGTTACTTGTTTTGTCTGAGCATAACTTGAGGAAATTTTTGCAGCCTCTTCATGAAGGTGTGAAAAGTTCAAGAATCCACCACTTTTTGAGAAATTCATGAGTTAATTTCTTCAACTATTTGAAAAAAAAAGTATAAAAATGTCTCATTTCTCATTTGTGTTTTCCCAGTTTCTTGTCATGGCTAATTTTGTGAGCTTCCGTATGAGATTAAATGACTCTTTAATATTGTCGTTTTTCCCCCAGCAAAGGTTTTTAGAGGTTGCAGTCAAGTAGGACAAAGAGCCTGCGCTGAAAAAAAAAATAAAAAAAATCTCACAGTAAGGCACTTCCTGTTGCCTTCAAATCTGTTTTGTAACATCCTTTACAAAATGGGCAATAACAAAACTGAACATGATACTCTGGTTTCTATCATAACAGAGATGTGTAAAGGTAAAATTTTTATATTTGTGTACTGTTTAGTACATACATTTGTTGTGCTCAGGATGGAATGAAATAGGGCCTTCCTGAAAAGGGGTTACTGTGTTTTCTTCCTGCACAAACCAGGTTGGGTCAGTCTGGTGTTTTAAGGGATTTGTTTCCTTTCTTACTGGGATCCTGCTGCGTCAAGTTGAGTTTCTGTAAAGCTTAGAAGGCCTGGCTGGGATGGTTTCACCTCAAGTTCCTGACTCTAGCAGGGCTGACAGTGGGTTGGGAGGAGGGAGGGATACACAGAAGGAGGGTTGTGGAGTAGAAGAGATGTGAGCTGATACAATGAAGAGATTTTGGAGGGAAAAAAGTTACAGGGTGTAATGGAAGATCAGGAAACCCAAATGGAAGATGGGAAGGGTCTAGGAGTGAGAGGAAGGAAGATGGAGGAATTTTTAAAGAGTGGAGGATAGTCAAATGTATTGAGGATGTACTTAAAAGAGAAAAGTGTGAAGAGTTCTGGGTGGCTTTAGAAAGGGAATTCTATAAAGACTCTTTGTGACAAGCTTGAGAGGTGGGCCCATGGAGTTCAACAAGGCCAAGTGCAAGGTCCTGCATGTGGACTGGGGCAATCCCAGGAACAAAAAGAGGCTGAGCAGAGAATGGATTAAGAGCAATCCTGAGAAGAAGAACTTCGGGGGGGGGTGTTGGTGGAGGAGAAGCTCAACATGTCTTGGCTGTGTGCACTCACAGCCCAAAAAGCTCAATCATATCCTGGGCTGCATCAAGGGAGGGGATTCTGGCCCTCTGCTCTGCCCTGGTGAGACCCCACCTGCAGAGCTGCCTCCAGTTCTGGGGGACCGTCAGAAGCTGCTGGAGTGAGTCCAGAGGAGGCCATGGAGCTGCTCCAAGGGCTGGACCTCCTCTGCTCTGGAGCCAGGCTGGGGGTGTTCACCTGAGAATAAAAGGCTCCAGGGAGACCTGAGAGCCCCTTGCAGGGCCTAAAGGGGCTCCAGGAGAGCTGGAGAGGGACTTGAGACAAGGGCACGTAGTGACAGGACAAGGGGGAATGACTTTAAACTGAAAGAGAGTAGGTTTAGAAGGGATATTGGGAAGAAATTCTTCCCTGTGAGGGTGGTGAGGCCCTGGCATAGGTTTCCCAGAGAAGCTGTGGCTGCCCCATCCCTGGAAGTGTTCAAGGCCAGGTTGGACAGGGTTTGGAGCCACCTGGTCTAGTGGAAAGTTGCAGCTTAGATGACCTATAAGGTCCCTTCCAACCCAAACCATTCCATGATTCTGTGATATGATCTGCAGTGTTGTTCAGAAGGAGAACTGCTGAGCCACCGTTTGGAGGTTTGGTGACCTACTGAGGTACAGTACTTGGAAGCCAGCAGGGGGTTGCTTTGTTATTTTTTTTTGGTTTTGTTTGTTGGCTTTTTTTTTCCCAAAAAGATCTGGATAAAACCTGATTTAGAAATGAAAAGGTCAATCTCAAATGTTGAGAAGAAAATTCAAAAACAAAAACTCCAGATGTTTCTCTAATAGGGACATCGACTGTTCACAAACAATTTGCAAAAAGGAAATGTCTGCTGACGTGGAATTTTAAAAAATATTCAGAGTAGATTCCAGTAGAGCTTAATATTGCTGTTTTGTTGTATTGTGCTGGTTCTGCTTCTGTCTCTTTTGTTCTAATTAATCAGTGACAGTGGTTAAATTAGGCATTCAATAATTAAGCTTGGGCAAGAACAGAATATGTTAAAAATTGCATCTTATCCAGTGTTATTGTGAGGATAATGCACAGGAATGCTTTTGGGATAAAGGTACCGGAGCTTCTGTTGCAATGCATCGTGAAAAGGTTGTGTGACTTCAGCAAACACTTTTGCTGCTGTTTTTCAAAATTGGCCAGTGAGGTCTCTCTTTGTCACCTGATGTTGCATTTGTCTTTTTTAACCATCAAAGCTAATTTTCCATAACTCTTTTTCACAGAATCATTGAATAGTTTAGGTTGGAAAAGCCTTCTAAGGCCATCATCTCTAACCATCAAGCCAGCACTGCCAAGGCCATCACTAACCCATGTCCCCAAGTGCTGCATTCACAGGGCTTTTCAATCCCTCCAGGAATGGGGACTCCACCCCTGCCCTGGGCAGCTGTGCCAGTGCTTGACAACCCTTTCAGTGAAGAATTTTTCCCTTATGTCCAATCTAAACCTCTTCTGGCACAACTTGAGGCTGTTTGCTCTTGTCCTGTCCCTTGTTCCCTGGGAGCGGAGCCCGACCCCCACCTGGCTCCCCCCTCCTGTCAGGGAGTTGCAAAGAGCAAGAAGGGCCCCTCTGAGCTTCCTTTTCTCCAGGCTGAGCCCTCCCAGCTCCCTCAGCCACTCCTCATCAGACTCATGCTCCAGACCTTCCTCAAGCCTGCATCCTTCCAGGGAGATGCTCCATGGAGCATCTCAGGACCTCTCAACTTACCCTCAACTTCTGTCTCCTCTGTGGGGTCTGTGACAGCTCTCTGAATTAGTTGGCACGAGACACAACTAAAACATGTTTAGTTTGAGCCTTTAAAGGTTTTTACCCCGAACCAGGGGAAATGTTGTGACAAATGCTGTTGTCTCTGAGGTTTATTAGAGGTTGTATATCAGCAGACCTTTTCAGGACTAGGGAATAAATAGTTTTGAAAAAGCAAACCTTGTCATTCCTTTGACATTTTGATTCTAGGCCAGTGTCAGTTAATAGAGAAACTTAATGTGTGTGTTTTGGTGTCTAATATTTCTGTTTTCCAAGCAACAACTTTCTCTTTTGAAGGGTAATTTAGTGAAATTCAGCACAGGAGGAGAGTTTTAAGTGTAGGAAAAACTTCCTTTGGTGTATATTGATAGTCGTGTGGATTTTGAAATAGGATCAAAATGCTGAGGGATGTTGATGCCTCTGCAGATGAGATAAATGAGACTAAAGCAAGGATGATGTTGACATACTTTGTATGGTACTGCCATTCTTGTACCTTGTTTTAGGATTTCCTGGAGACAAGAGATGGGGGATCTCCCTTCAAACAGTGTCACTGCATCAACTGGTACCTTCTGTGGTGCTTATTTGTAAATACAGTACATTGACTCATCCTCATTCTGGCTTCTTCAGAGGGAAAATCCTGCTCACAAATCAGCTCTGTGAAGGACATGAAAATTGAGTCAATGGGTTAAATTCAGGTGACACTGTGTTTCTCTCAAAAACTTTTAAGTGTTTTCTTGCCAAAGGTAGAAGTGAAGGTCTTGTCATGGTTTAACTGCTTGAGAGGATAAATCTTTCCTCACAGTGAAGGAAAGTGTAGGTCAACAAGTGCCTCCTGTTCGGTAGGTTCAAAGTGATCTAGAAAATGGGTGTATTGTGAGGTGACAGTTTGCAGTGAACACCAAGTGCTTTTCCAGGATGCTGCAAGTAAAAGCTGACAAGTGTAGAAAGATCTAATAGTGAGAGCCAGGGGGAAATTCAGCTGCTATTGTATTACCAGTTAAATTTTCTCCAGTGTCTGCATGCATTTCTTTACATTTGTTGACATGGATGAATTTACCCAAAGCGTTCAGTGTCATATTACCACAGAAGCATTTTTGTAAGAGTTTGTCACTGATCCGTTGGGTGTGATGCAGCAATACATGAGCTTATCTGTGTCAGGCTTTTACCCTGTGCTGTTTTAAGTGTAGGAATTGAACTAGTCTCAAATATTGACTTCTTCCCACAGATGGTGATACAGTTTGGAAGACACTTTTAGGTGACTTTAGGGTTTTTTGTTTCAAATATTGTGATGTTTACGGACTCGAGATCTGATACACTGAGTGTGCCATGTCCTGCTGCTGAGCGGTTCCAGTTGTACAGATGCTCAGTTGAACGAGATGCCTGGTGCCACAAAAGCACATAGGGAGAAAGCAGCTGTCCCTGAAAGAAACTTGGATACTGCAGACATATCTCGGAGCCAACTTCCTAAATAGTGCAAATGCCTACAAAAGTAGGGACAAAGACGGCAGATGCTGAAGTGAACCAAGTGAAAAGTATCCCAGGCTGATCCTAAATATCGCAGGCTAATGGCTTATTTTCCTCCCTGCTTAGTAGCATAATGGTTTTAAAATGTTCTAAGCCAGTATTCTTTCAAGGGAATGTTAGAGAGAGACTTTCAGATATGCCTGACTGACGTCTCCAGTGATTTCTACTTAGGCAGCCTAAAGCAAAAACACCCCGTTGAGGGACCAGCACCTCAGTTTTTTATTTATTTATTTTAGAATAAACTTTTTGGAAAGGTTTTCAACTTTTAAAGATAATTTATGTGCTTATGCTACCTTATGTGCCTAAGGAGTTTTGTCCTCTTAACCCTGGTTTATTTGGTTTTTGTTTGTTTTTTTTTTAACTTTGACATTTTTTTAGAGAAAAAATCATCCATATTTGAAAACAGCTCTGGGTCTTAAGTTATTCAGTTCCCTCACTTAGGTGCCTGTAGTTCTTTCTTCCAGCATGAAAAAAAGCCCAGAAAACCAGCCAAATTTCAGTTATTCCTCACACCAGGTGTTTGAATGAGTGGAGGTCTCTTTCCTCCACATGCTGATGTTGAAGTCGCTCTCATGGAGAAAGGAGTATTAAATAAATGGATTATGCCTGTTGTTCTGGAGGCTGCACAACTCTGGCAGTCCCAGAACTTGTGTGTGCCAGTCTCCAGATTACATCTGAATTTCCAAGTCATCATAAAGCCTTCAGCTGCAAAGTAAAACTGCTTTTAGTCCTTGAAGTGAAGCGTCAGGCAGAGCTGATTTGTGGCATTTATGTCCCGATAAAAATCACCACTTCAGCTGCAGCTTATGATGAGTTTAATGCTCTGATCCCTGGTCTGGAATGGAACTTTATTTTACTTATGTGACTTTATTAGGACATTATTGCATCATCCTAATGCATATTGCAGTTCCCTGTAAATTGTAGATGAGGCAGTGTACAGTCATGCTGGGGTGGCTGTGGATCCATCTCAGGGAAGAGGACATGATTCAAATGTTTGAAGTATTACAGAATTTTCAGGTGAAGATTTAGTGAAGAGGTAGATATTGGTACAGGGAATTCTGATTTATATCCTTTTGGCTTTTAAAGACACAGAAATATGCACCTGTAAGATGAGCCAGCTGGAATCCCTGGACCCCAGCATTTCACACTGAAGGGATGAAGAAAAAGGATTTGAAAGAAACAGGAGAGTATGTGGAGGTAGAAGGTGGGAGGAAAGCTTATTGTCTTGCCAGCAAAGTGAAAGTGGCTTCACACACCAGTAGACTTCGCCTTGGGAATAGTCTCTTATTTCAGCTACACTGAGAGAGACTTTTGTTACATTAACACTCCTCAAGCTGTTCAAATACTGAAATCCCTAAAGAAATATCAGTTATCCCAAGATGGTAACACAGGGGAAGTGGTCTCAAGTAGTAGCATTGACAAATCCTTCACTAAATTGTCTGCATAATTACATGCTTGAAAATATAGTAAGTTTTTGTGGACCTTGCTACTGAAACATTTCAACCACTGGGTTTTGGAGTTAATTAGGGATTTGAGCTTTCTGGACTGTCTCGAGACTGGTGGAATGGATGGTGCATTGATGTGTTGAGTTCTCAGACCTACCTGAAAGAGCTTAGTGTGTTTAATAGGACTTAATCCATGAATTTTCCAAGGCTTGCATGTGATGGAGTTGTTATTGGTACGTATTGATATGGTATTCAGGAACTGTTGGGCTCTAGGAGATTAAACAGCCACTTCTATGACTTTCTAACACCTTTGAGAGCAAACTACTCTGTCTTCGCTTTGTCACAAACATCTGAGAGCCTGTGGCACTCAGAAGATTTAGACTTAGACTTTAATGTTTGTCTATCACCAGCTTTTCAAGGACAATTAATTAAAAAAGAAACCCAAACAACTTCTAAAATTGTAGCCTTGCTGCACCCTGATCTTTGTAGCTGAACAGTTTATAAAGGACTAGTTAATTTTTTTCAGCCTGCTGGTCTGTGAGTGGGACTGAGGCTCAGCATCTGTGGAAAAATCTCTCTTGGCTGGGCCTTTGCTGGCCATTGTTACTGGTAATGAGAGGACAGCGTGACCTTGTGGTGCATGCAAGAATGACCTCATTCAACATCCTGCAATTGTTAATGGGGTTAGTTAAACTGGGCACATGAGGGATGTTGTCCTGAGGGCTCATCTCAGAGCTGGTGAAAGCTGTGGTTCTCTGGTGGGTCATCTCTTAGATTTCATCAGTGTTGCTGCAAGCAAAGCTGAGCAGTTGATGTGGAGCAAACTGATGATTTACTTGATAAAATTTAAGACATTGTCATTTTTTTTCACATTTCATCAGTGTTAGCAGTGCTTGGTTTGCAGGTAAATTGTCCCTTTTGTTAGATATAGCACAGAATTTATGTCCTTCTGCTGCAAGGTACTATGATATTGTTTCAGTACTGTTCTTGTTTGCATTTGTAAGCTGAATCACTTAGACTGGATGACTTACTTTTGACTGTAAACTAAAACCTAGACAAGACCTTCATACACATTTCTGTAGCCTTCTTCAAATAAATTAAAGAGTCACAGAATGGTTTGGATGGGAGGGACCTTAAAGATCATCCACTTCCACCCCTTGTCATAGGACAGGCACACCTTCCACTATCCCGGGTTCCTCCAAGCCCCATCCAACCTGGTCTTGAACACTTCTAGGGATGAGGCAGCCACAGCTTCTCTGGGCAACCTGTGCCAGGGCCTGACCACCCTCACAGTGAAGAATTTCCTCCTAACATCTAATCTAATTGTCTCCCCTTTTAGGTTAAAACCATTCCCCTTTGTCCTATCACTATGTCCCTGTGTAAAAAGTCTCCCTCCATCTTTTTTATAACCTCCCTTCAAGTACTGAAGGGCCACAAATTATTTCACACTATTTGCATACTTGAAGCTCTGGGAGTTTTTTCCTCTTTCCACTATTCCACTTGCTTGTAAGATGTCTTGGTTTACTGCAACATGAGATCCACGGTGTTATGCATTGCTGGAAGGCTTTGATGATACCTTGATGTGAGAGCAGAGGGCTCAGAAGGCCCAGGAATGTGGCCCCTGCACTGGCATCACCTGCCAAAGTTGTTTCTGCAGTGTAGGTTAACTTGTGCAGTGCAGCTGTCAAAGGAGAATGTTGGTGCTGTGGAAAGCTCAGTTTTGAGGACACACTTTGTCTTTAGAGGTGCCTTGGTCAGGGCAGATCAGAAGCCAAAAGATCATGTGCTAGTTCATTCCTTTACGAAAATACTCTGAAATGAGTTATTCCTGCAGGCAGGCTGGCAGGGAGGCTAAAAAATAACATTTTCATGGGAATAGAACATTAAGCATCTCTCCGTTTTCATAGCAATGTTCATGTGCTGCGCTGAGCCTGGGCTGTGATAAACCTGTGCTGATCCCTGAGGGATGGAGCAAACACTTGGAGTAAATTCTTACGTAGGACTGGAAGGGAAGGGCTCTCATGGGTCATCAAATCCACCACTGTCATAAGGATCGTGTCGTATGATCTCTGAGCCTGATCATTTGACTTATAAGCTCATTGAACCGTCTTTCAAAAATAGAACATCAGGCCATTTATTTTTTTAATTCTAATTTAAGCAGGGAAGGTCTCTCCGTGGAAGGCTCAACTCAAGGCCGCCAAGAATCAACAGTGAGAAATTAGTACCATCCCAGATGTGTGTGTGCTTTTAGGGAGGAGAGGAGGGAAAAAAAAGCTTCATCCTGTTTAATTTTTTTTTTGTTTTCCCACCTTACAGAGATGTGCACACAAAACTGTGTGCTAAAAGCTGCCTCTGACTTTAATCTGCTCCATCATGTCTGAGTCAGATGCCCAGAAAGGACTTTGCTGGTAAATCTATCCCGTGGCATCGCTGTAGGAGGGCACCCGTAAGCAGATTAGCCATAGCTCAAATACTGTGTCAACTGCCTGACCGAGAGTGGCTTCCGTGTCTTAGCTGTGGATAGACTTATTAATGGTTAATTATAACTTTTTTATATCCAAATCTAATATTTTCATTAAGACACTTAACTCTCTTGTGTGAGAAACTGTGTAAATCCATGGCTTTCCAGTGCTGGTCCTGGGGAGTTTTAAGCATCGTGGTTCTTAGCCAGTTTCTGATTTATTTAATAGACTTCCCTAAATATTTATTGGCAGAACATAGTTTATATGTAACAGGTTGCTCAGAGAAACTGTGGCTGCCCCATCCCTGGAAGTGTTCAAGTCCAGGTTGGACAGGGCTTGGAGCAACCTGGTCTAGTGGAAGGTGTCCCTGCCCGTGGCAGAGGGTTGGAATGAGATGATCTTTAAGGTCCCTTCCAACCCAAAACATTCTAGGATTCTGTGATATTCTTGCCACTATTTATAAAGGTAACAGATATTCCAGCTTACTTTTAAGGCTGCTGTACCTTCTATAAATAGTATTCCTTGAGAACATGCAAGTTCATAGAATCCTACAATGGGAGGAAAAAAAGTCTTTACGAGGTTCAAGAAATTATGTTGGTCAACTGTGACCATTAACATTTATCATAAAATCACAAAATGGTTTGGTTTGGAAGGGACCTTAAAATATCACACAGTTCCAACCCCCTGCCATGGGCAGGGACACCTTCCACTATCCCAGGTTGCTCCAAGCCCTGTCCAACCTGGCCTTGAACCCCTCCAGGGATTATTTGCAGAGTAATTGCATGAATAGAGTGTACACTCAGCATCCAGAATATATTTTTTGGAGCTGAACTTCCATCTTATGCTCCTGGGAGCATTTGAGGTCCCAGTTCAACCCTTTGCAGCATCTACCCCATGTGACATCCAAAGGTTTTTAATTCCAGTGGTGGAGCTGTCAGGTCTTGACCATCAAATGACATCAGGTGGCACTGATTTCTGCCATCATACAGAGCAGGAAGCTGGGATGTGCTATTTGTGGGAGGGTCTTGCCTGCTGAAGGAACCCTTAGAGATGGGTCTCAGCCCTGCCACGTGCCAGTGCTGGGCTGCCCTGGACATCAGCGTGGTTGTGATGCTCCTTTTGTGTGACTGAACATGCAGGACCCTCCTCCCTCTCCTGGCTTGGTGCTCCTGGCACGTGGTGGGTGATTTTGTGGGTGATAGGAACAATATATCAGCCTCTGCTTCTTCTGCTTCATGGTGTGGGCTGATGGGCCGTACAGATCCTCTATGCTACCATAAAAACCCCAGTAGATAAAATGATTCTGTTATGTTTCTAGCACCCTTAGGTTATGAGAAACTTAAAATGCCTTCTGTGAGTAACTTGTATGGGATGAAAGCGTTTTATGTTGTGTATGGCTGCAGTTGTTTCCCTTGCTGAATTAAGTGCCTGTCTAGAGCAAAGCAAGTCTTTGCTACAGCTCAGTTTAAACATTTTGGGAGAGCATTGGCTGAAGACTGCCATTGATAAAGCACTAACTAGCTCTAATCTTAAAGCACATGGACTTGAATGAATGCCAAGAATAATATGCATTTCCTTTCGTTTTCGAGATTGTGGGGAACTTTCCTTTTTTTTTTTTTTCTTTTTTTTTGGGGGGGGTGGAGGAGGAAATGAATTATACCCTGAAACTAGGAAATGAGAGCAATTAATCTCTGCAGTTGTGTGTAGGCAGGAGGGACTATTTGTTGCATGACAGGCTGCTCTCAGGACTGGAAACAAAGTAGGTTGTTTGTGTCTTTTTATGTCCTCGTCCTAGTTTGCTTTAGGACAAGAGCATTTACCTCATGACGCTTATTTTTGAACTTTATACTGGAGGCAGTGTTCACATTCCACTCAGTCTTTTACAGGACCAAGAGCGGAGAATTAGTCAGCTGTTCTTTGTTTTTATTTCCCTGACTCTTGAACACGGTCCAGGCTTGCTCCTGAGGTTTTTCATCTGGATTGGTCTGAATAAAACAGATTTTTCTTGCAACTGAAAACCCTTTATTTGCAAAAGGTTATGATAACCAAAAGAAGCCAAGCTCCCCCAGTATTTGTTTGGGAGGGTGGGATGGGGAGTGGAACTGGCTCCCTGAGGTCATGTTCACATTAGAGGAGGTTCATAGGACATTTATTTAAAAACAAACCAAAAAAAATAAAAGCTATCATGTTTGTGCCTTAGCAGAGCATGCCATGATGCTGTTGCTAAGATGATGCCTGCTGATTCTGGCATAAAGAGTGATTTGAGCAGACCCTGCCCTAAGGAGCCGAGTCCCAATCCTTTCTCTCCTGTATAGGAACAAATCAATTATTCTAAGGAGGCAGTGTTGTCTCTCGCTGCCGTTGTGTTGCTTTTTGAAAACGTTTTGTAAGTTAGTCCTTAAGTGGGATAATTGCTTTCAGCATTTGCAAGTTAAATGAAGAAAGCTCTAATTAGATTTTATAAAGTGGCTTAGCATGTTGAGAAGGCTTTTCATAAAGTATACTGTGTATTCACTTGGCGTTGCACAATTGAATTTCGTGTAGCACTGACGAAACCTAAAAATCCTATTTGGCCCTGGGTGCTTAAAGGATTGAAAGCCTGTCTTAAATACTCCTGGATATACAGATTCTCTTCCTTTCCTCACCATCCCACCCTCATCAGGGCATTTATCTGTGTTTTAGAGACCAGAGGAGTTACGTCAAGACCAACCTGTTTGAGGAAGAGCATCAGAGCAGGGCATAAAGCTTGGGATTTTGTGGCACTTCCAAAGGGGGCCGTGGCACTTGCTGTTTAATCTGTCTTAGCTGCTTTTGTGCTGTGCTGATTGTGTGGTGGGGCTGGGTGGCACAGAGCCACTTTGTTCAGGTTAGTCCTGGCTCCGTGTGGGCACTTATTGAGTTCCTCAGAAACCCAGCAGTGCCTGTGCTCAGTAGTTTTTGGTATTGTTTGGTGTCCTGTAGGTTAGAAATGTGATATGCTAATGCTCTCCTGCTGCCATCTCAGCCTTGGCAGCAGCAGAGGCACTGGCCAAGGCAGCCTAACACATTGCTTGCCACCTGAATAAGAACTTAGCCTAGTCACAAGCCTCTTTCACGTGTGGTTTCTGCAGTGTGTGTGTGTGCCAGGAGCTTCCTGATGAGAATTGGAAGGAGTCCCCCAAGCTGGTGTTTGTTCAGGTCCTTTGGGCACTGTTGCTGGATGTGGCTTTACTGGAGTCTGTTTTGTTGAAGATGAGCTCTGGGAAGTAACATCTCTGCTACTGCAGTCAGTCAGGTCACAAAGCTTCATCTGCAAAAGTGTGGGTTCCACGTGTGAACAAAACAGTTTGAAGAAACCAGATCTAAAGAAAAGTATTTAATCATAGAATCATTGAATGGTTTGGGTTGGAAGGGACCTTAAAGATTATCTCGTTCCATCCCCCTGCCATGGGCAGGGACACCTTCCACTAGACCAGGTTGCTCTGAGCCCCATCCAACCTGGTCTTGAACACTTCCAGGGATGAGGAGTCTTGCACTGGTTTGTTATGAGTTCAGATAACCACAGAAGCAGATAAATGGCAGCTGGTCAAAACTGTGATTTGCCTTCTGCTCTGCTTGCAAAGACTTGGGTCTGTTTAATGTTCTCTTGTGGTTACAAGCATGCAGGTAAAAATGTCTGTATTAGCTGCAAACATGTTTGGAAATGAGTATGTTTAGTGGAGTAACAATACAGTAGGTACTTTCTGTGTATCTGCAGGGGTTTTTTGGGTGATAAGACCTGAATGTGAAGAAGGGTATGGAGATCTCTAGTAAGATCCACTCATCTTGGGACATCTACTCATGGATTGTCACCAGCCACCATACTGGCAAGGGGGACAAAAGGTGGTTCTCCTGCTCTCTCACTCACTACTTGATCTCTTCAGCTGTAGGTTAGAGTGAGTCATCTCTGTCGTGGCCCATTCTTCTCACTTGTTGCTTTTAAAGGGTCACTCGTGGAATCAACAAACTTTCCCATTTGTATTTGGTGGGACACTTTGTCCATGACAAGTTGTGGCAGTGTGTTCTTTGTCCAGACAGACTGCTCTTGTAACCACATGGAGTGACACGTCTCCGGATGAACATTCACAGCCACCCACAGGCACTCGATTCACTCGACCACATGTGCCCTGAAGTGTTTTTAGTCATTTACAGTGTCTCTGTGAATGGACTTTGTGTACCCCTTTGAAGTATGTTCATGCTACAAGGACTTCCACGGTCGAGTAGCTCTCAAGTGAACACAGATTTGGTCTTTCCCCTCTTCTGCCTCAAATGTCAAACCAGCGTGTACCACTGTTGATGGACATATTTACTCACACTGGTAAACCTGTAGGCTCAGTAGGAAACTTTTGACAGGTTCCATGTGATCTTGTGAGTGATGTGCAGGCAGAACTTCAGTTTTCTTTATTGCAAGAGATAGTTCAGGCTATGGCAGGCTCTGTTCTTGAGTGAACTCTAGCTGATGAAGTTTGATGAAATGATCAATCTTAAAACCTTATTAGCTCTTTAAAAAGGGAACTATTATGGTGTGAGATATGGTGTGGATATAATTCAAGAAAGTAGGTATTTATCCTTGATTCTTCTCTCATTTTAGAGTAGTCTTAGGAAATTCTTTTGTTTGTATACTTGGTGTAACAACTGTGTTGTTGTTGCCAATGGCTTGAAATGGGTATTGTGTGTGAAGTGTCTCAGCCTCATGTCTGTACTCGGACAAATTTGGGTTGATGATGCAGCTTTTCTTGGCAAGGCAGGTCTGAAATGGCTAAATTGGAGATTTATTCTTGAAACAGCCAAAGAGCTTTATTTGAGCAAGTTTGGGAGAATTTACTTTAGTACACGTAGAGGTGAGGGAGTGGGGGATGATACTTAAATCATCAGGTTCAATTGAAAAACTGCAATGACCTGACAGAGGGTCAGAAAGCACAGGTGGGTCTTTACATTTCACTTACAGGGCAGCTGTGCCAAGGCAAATATGTGCTGGCTGGCAGAGGACTGGTGCCATATCCTTCAGTGTCCCAGCTGCAGGGCTTGGGATGGACTTGGCATACTGGGGTGACCTATTTGTGAGTCTGGGGCAGCCTTGGTGAATACACAAATTGGTGCTTCTCATGCAGAGAAACTCCCCCTGTGTTTGGAACAGGGTCCTCTGGAAGGTACTATTTTGTATTTTCTAGTAACAAAGTAAATTATGTTGTTGCCTTCCCTATCATCTTCCATGTGACCAAAGGCAATGAATGAGCTTTTGCTGCATTTCAGGATTTTATGGTAATATTTCACTGCTATCAGTACTTTTTTCTTTTTTTCAGAAAAGAAAATTATCTTAATTACCATGAAGTAACTAATCCTCAAAGCTGTAATCATTGCTGACATAATGCTTCATATTTACAAAATATGAACAATTCAGTTCACCTCTTCAGTTTGTCTTTTGAGCTACTGTAAACAGTTTCCTGGAACCGTTGTTTAATTGAGAAATTGAATTCTGTAAGATGAATAGTAAAGGCTTTTGACTACAGAGATGTAATGCTTCCTTTCATGTTTTATCCAATTTAGTGATGCACGTTCCATCAGCATACTTTAAATTTCAGTAGAATTTTTGGAGTGAAATGGTACAATTATGAAGATACATTTTTTTCATAAGTCAGTACTTGGGAGCACATAGAACAAATATTCTGCCAATTATTTGTTGTGGCTTTAAGTCTCCTAATAAACAGTGACTTGCTACATGTTTGCCTACTTGTGTAATCTTTATTTTTCTGTAGTTCTTCATAGATTATTTTTTATAGGACCTTAAAGATCATCCAGTTCCAGTCCCCCTGCCATGGGCAGGGACACCTTCCACTAGCCCAGGTTGCTCCAAGCCCTGTCCAACCTGGCCTTGAACACTTCCAGGGATGGGGCAGCCACAGCTTCTCTGGGCAACCTGTGCCGAGGCCTCACCATACTCACAGCCAAGAATTTCTCCCCAATATCCAATTTAACCCTGCCCTCTGTCAGTTTGAAGCCATTCCCCCTTGTCCTGTCACTCCATCCTTTGCCCCAAGTCCCTCTCCATCTCTCTTGGAGCCTCTTTAGGTCCTGGAAGAGACACTCATAGGTCTCCCTGGAACCTTTTATTCTCCAGGTGAACACCCCCAGCTCTCCCAGCCTGGGTCCAGAGGAGAGGGGCTCCAGCCCTCAGAGCATCTCTGTGACCTCCTCTGGACCCAACCCAATCAGATCCATGTCCTTCCTATGCTGTTGGACCCCAGAGGTGGAGGCAGCTCTGCAGGTGGGGTCTCACCAGGGCAGAGTAGAGGAGCAGAATCCGCTCCCTCTACCTGCTGGTCACACCTTTTGGTCTTTCATACTTCAGTCCTCTGCACATCTTACCTTCCTTTGTCACTTCAGATCTTCCCTGTGTTCATGTTGGTTTCCAGACTCTCTGGTCAGCCAGCCTTGTTCTGGCATCCTCATTTATGAAGTGCCGAAATTATACAAACTAAGCCTAAATAAACTATGGAACTGATCTGTACTCCTGATACCATGTTTTTCTTTTGTCTGATATTTTGCAAGTAAGGCTCTGCATACCTTGATTTCTAGTATTTTTGAGTACCACTCCTCATGCTTCAAGATAAGTGTATGAAGGCCCTTAAAATTAGATTTGGGAGCAGAAGGGTCACTGCCCAGTACTGTGTATCATCATCATAATGTCATTGAATAAATCACTCCTTGATTTAACTTGAGCACTCCTGGGTAGATTAGCCCATAATAATTTCTCAGGGGCACTCTCTGTGTTTCTCTTGAAGACCATGACTCAGGGCAGCTTTGCTTACCGTGGGAAACTTTCTTTTGGTTGGAGGCTGGAAGGGCCATATCTATTTGTGAAGGACAGGGAGTGCTTTTGTTACCTTCCCAGACCCATTATGGGATGTGATTGCTTGTGGGAGTGTCTGCTTATGATCTGTTAGAAAACAGCCTATTAATAAAACAGAGGCTCTTGTAATAGAGCACTTCTTAATCTTCTTCCTGTGTGGTTATTTATAGGCTGTGACATCTTAATTTGCCTCTCATGTGCATCAACTTCTGTTACTTTAAAAGTTCAAGTAGCTTTCACAGACCTCTGAGAATCACTTCTGGAGGTAACTTTTCTAAGGAATCTGACAAAAAAGGTCCAAGTCACAAGTCTGTTGTGACAAGTGCATTAAGGTTTTTGCTGGTGTCTTTCTAAATGACAATTAATGGGATGTTTTCTTATAGTTACTTATGTATTAATCCTGTCTTTGATTACAAGCAGATTTTCCTGAGTTCTAGTTGCTGATAATACGTATTTGCCCTTAGTGACCTCCCTGGAGCGATGTTAAATCTATGATTGTCTTATTTTCGTGGTCTTGTTCTCTCTTAGAGTGGTCCCAGTGCCAGATCTTGTCACAAGATGTGCATTGACATCCAGCGAAGGCAGATCTACACGCTGGGCCGTTATCTGGATTCCTCCGTGAGGAACAGCAAGTCCCTGAAAAGTGACTTCTATCGCTACGACATTGACACCAACACTTGGATGTTACTGAGCGAGGACACTGCAGCTGATGGAGGCCCCAAGCTGGTGTTTGATCATCAGGTCAGCCACACTCACACTCCTCCTGCAAGGTCTCGGTGCTGGAGAGTCAGTTTTGATCTGTGATTTAGAAGTGCTGTACCAGGTAACCCAGAGAAGGGGTGAGGAGGGCGTGACGTGCCCTCTGTTAAATTCTAACAGCATTGCTGTTTAATGCTGGTTTTCTCATCAAACTGAGTCAGAAGAATCATAAAAACCTTTGCAAACAAATCCATTTTATTAAGACACGTTTTATTAAAGCTCAAACCACGATTCATCTGGTTTTAATCAGCCTCCTTGAGCTGGGTTTGCAGATCTGCCTTCTCGAGGCCGTTGGGGAGCAACTTGGAAAGCTGTGCTTGGTACCTTTGGAATAATATTCCAAGCAGGCTGCTGGAATGAGGCCAGCAAAAGAGCAGGATTCCTTCAAATTTGGTTATTCCTTCAAATTAATTTATGTGCTTGCTTTGTCACGATTGAAGCACCTCAGAGGAGTGGCTGCTAATCCCTTAAAAAGCCACACCTGTCCACTTGTGCAGACTGACAACTCCTTTACTTATGTTGTGCATTCACTGGCTTTTGTCTACTGGAAAAAGGTATTTTGTTCTCAATTGATTTTATTATAAAGCATTGCCAAGAAACAGCACATCAGGGCTCATTTTTAAGGCAGCCCAAGATGTGTTTTATTGGTGCTGGCTGTTTTGTAACCAAAGCTGTTGTTTGCCAGCACAATGTGCCTTTCTGCTGACACCGAAAATTAAAGATACGCCATGTCTGCAGAACAAAAGCCAATCAGTCTTTCTGTTCTATTAATAACGAGTACCAGTCTCCAGGTGTTGGGGAAGAGGCACAAGGAAATTGTCAGCTGGCAAGGCCACTCTGGGTACCTTGTTTGTCTCCTGAAATGGTTCCTTTTTTCCCCTTGCTGTCTCCTGTGTCCTCACTAAATTCTTTATCAATCTGCAGCTCTTCCTCTCCTCTCCCTCAGCACCTACTGCGGTAGCACTTTTTATTTAACCTTCAAAAATGTGCTGCACTAGAGGTGTTTTGTGTAGGCTTTGCTGAGTAGCATCTCTATCTTACTGTAATCTTGTCTGTTGGTTTGCTTCCTCCCCCCCCGGTGTTTTGTAATGCTCTGTCTGAAAAACATCACCTGGAGTTGGGGAGTTTGGTTTGATTTGTGCTGCAGTGCTTTTCTCGTGTGCCATAAACTCAAGTCAGGCTTGGGGGTTAAACATATTTCTGCTGCAGTCCCATCAGGAATCCTTGGCTGGGTTTATGCCCCTTTGTGTTCAGGTAATGGGGGAACAGTAAAAGTGTGCCGGGGATGGAATCAGAGTAACAAATCACAGGCTGATTTTTGCATCGACCGAGTGGTGGGCAGTGAATTAGCAGGGATTTTGAATTTTTCCCTGGCACAGCCATTGCCAAAGGTGATATTCTGCTGACTCTCTGGCTGTGGATCCTTGTGAAAGACTCTAAAATATTTTTCCCTGAAATCAGCAGCTAGAGATAAGTTTTCGTAGGTGATAAAGGGTACACTTATTTTTTTTTCCTTATTAAACAGCACATAGAAATTACATTTTAAATTAATTTTATGAGATTGATACCTGACAACCATGCAGATGTGTGTTCTTCCCTGTTTGTTGGAGGCTCAGGAGATGTGCAGAGCACTACCTTAGGTGTGGCTTGCAGGAGAGGGATGTTTAATCCTGAATCTCGGAGTGTTTAAGTTTCAATGTGCTGGCTTAAAACTGCTTCTCTGGTCCTTGCAGATGTGTATGGATTCTGAAAAACACATGATCTACACCTTTGGAGGCCGAATCCTGACCTGCAATGGCAGTGTGGATGACAGCAGAGCCAGTGAGCCACAGTTCAGTGGGTTGTTTGCTTTCGACTGCCAATGCCAGACGTGGAAACTTCTGCGAGAGGATTCCTGCAATGCTGGACCCGAGGATATCCAGTCCCGGATAGGACACTGTATGTTGTTCCATTCTGTAAGTATCCACGCCCTGCTTTGATTGATGATGCCTGACTTTTAAGGAGAACATCTGGTTTTGATTTTTCTTGCAAATTTGAAGCTCTTTAATCTCCTGAGGGGTGTGTTGTCTCACTCAGTTCTGTGTTCGTGGACTTTCTGGTGCTGCTTTGGTAAGTGCAGGAGGTACTAATTCAAGTCTTGGGGCTTTCATGAGTTCAGCCGAGTAATATTTCAGGTAAAAAACAAGGTGAGTTTTAATGAGTTAATTTTAGTGTAATAATAGTAAATAGGCCCAAAGGCTATGGTTCAATTTGACCTAAAGAATTGTTCTTTTTAAATTGGTAGAGCAATTTAGAAGCTTCTAGTCTAATAGATACTCTTACTGGAATGGGACTTAGTAAGTGGGCATTGAGTTGCACAGGCCTCACAGCCCATGGTGCTGAGCACTCAGCTCCAGTTCGTTGTCCTGAGCAGCTGTTGACAGCTGGGCACAGATGGAATAACAGGCACTTCATCCAGAGCCTGATGGAAAAGCAGAGGAGTTGGTGGGGTGGGGTGTGTATAGCATTTTATTTAGTATTAGGCGTTAAACCCCACCTTCCATTACCTTTCCAGCTGTGTTCATCAACCACATGTTTATTTAAGAGAAGAGAGTTAAAGAGGAGAATTCAGGAGATGGGAATTAAAATTAATGTTGTGACATTATTTACTGATACCACCAATTCAAAACCCACCAATTTGAAGAAATTACTGAGTTTGTTTCTCTTTCCCTTTCCAATGAAAGATCAGAATTTTTAGAGTGAATACTGGGCTTTCAGAACCTTCAATTTTATTTTGGTTTTGAATAGCTCTTTAAAATCTGGTGAAAAACATATTGCAACACGAAATTCTGCACAGGCACCTGAGGATCTTTCCAGTGTGTGATTATGATAAATGTAAGAATACTGGTTTCTGTAAGCACAGGTTGTGGAAGTTTAAGTCCTTTTCTGTTTTCTCAACCATTTGAAAGAATAATAATCTACCTCTTACAGACTTTCCACTTGGCAAACTTGAAAGAAGTAATAAACCTGTTATTCTTGGCTTTTTGCTTGCCATTTGCCTGTTCTGAACTTAGTAATGTGCTGGTACCTGGAGGGTTTCTCCTACAGTCTGTCTCTTGTTCCTGTCCTGTTTTTGACAGTGAAGTTATGATCTGATGGGTTTTAGACACAGGGACTGTTAATTCTTTAATATTAAACTTGAAAGATGAATTGGTGTTTTCATGTTCTGGAGTTAAAGCTGGACGAGGCAGGGCTACAGTAGTTACAGTGATTTTAAACTTAGAAGAAACATCTCTCTTCTTCTTTGATTCATTAATTGCTGCCCCATCCCTGAAAGTGTCCAAGGCTGGGTTGGACGAGGCTTGGAGCAACCTGGTGTGGTGGAAGGTGTCACTGCCTATGGCAGGGGGTTGGAACTGTGTGGTGTTGAAGGTCCCTTCCAAGCCAGACCATTCTGTGATTTTATGATTAATGGTCACAGTTGATCAACATAATTCCATGAACTTTGTAAAGACTTTTTTTTTTTCCTCACCTTCATTCCAGAAAAATCGCTGCTTGTACGTGTTTGGTGGCCAGAGATCAAAGACTTACTTGAATGACTTCTTCAGCTATGATGTGGACAGTGACCACGTGGACATTATATCAGATGGCACGAAGAAAGATTCAGGGATGGGTAAGAGGAGATCTTCATAATCATTTGTTTCCATTGGTACAAATGAGAAATAAGGTGTGAAAGGTGAAATATTGTAAAAGGAGAAACATATAGGTGAGAGGCCAGGTCCAGTGTCCTGTGGGATCAGGTTGGTATCCTTAACTAGCCCTCCATACCCAAGTAAACTCCACAGTATTTAGGTTAAACTTACGCCAGCTCTTCTGTCCTTTCTGTCATTTGACACTCACCACCTTCAGCTCAATACAAATAATTGATGCATGAAACCATATAGCACCTCAAAAGGAAAAAAAACCCAAACAAACAAAACAAAGAGCAAAATAAGAATTAAAAATACCTCTTTTGAAACTCTAGCAAAGACCAAAAAAAAAAAAAAAGAACCTGATAAAAAGTTTTTTCTTTAAATCTGGAGAGGAGAAAGTAAATCTTTATTTTTCTGTTTTCACTGAGTGAGAGATACCGTAAAATAATCTGCTTGGTTTGAGATGCAGAAAGGCAGAGAGGATGCTCAGAGACAAGAGAATTGGAGGGACAGAAGTTCTTTTGGCTGACAGGAGCTGACCAGAAAGATGAGGCCAACCTGTTGTGCTGTTACATTTGTAACAAATATCAGGAAGTGCCAAAAAAAGGTAGGAGGAGGGAGCGAGGCTTCAGCTCTGTTTGGTTCATACCATTGGAGCTGTATACCCCAGGCAGAGTTCTGTATGACAGAAATCTTTTAGAAACACCCAAAAGGCCTGTAACACAACCATAAAGAACTGATTTTATACCTTTTCTCCTCAAATGACAGAGAAAAATGTTCTTGTTTTTTTCAGAAAGGATTTCTGCTTGTATAAACACATCATTTTCCTGTTACAAATACCCTGATTTTCATCATACAACTCAGAATTTGAAATTGGAGTCTCACTGTGTACTACCATGGGAATATTTCTCAATATTATTTATATTCAGTCCTGATCTTGTTTTCTCTTCTCCCAGTTACCAAAATCCCAGGAAGCTAATTTATCTTGAATTTAGGCTGCCCTCCTTCTTCTGATCAGGCTTCGTTTTTAGCAAGTAATTTTGCTGAACGTTTGAAGTGAATTATTGATGGTTACGAGTTATTGTTTGCTTGTTAATTTAGTTATGCCAACAAGGGAGAAAAGTACCCAAGCTCTTATTCTCTGGAGTCATTTATTTACTTGAGTGCTTCCAAGAAGGAACTAGCTTGGATTGTTGACAGTCTCCTTTATTCAGGTGCCTGCGTGTTGCCTGATGCTGCTCCACACACACCCACACAGCGTTTGTTATCCTCAGAGCTTTTAAAGAATTGATTATTTTTTTTTCCAGGAAATTGCCAGCATTCTGCCATTTTGATCTTTTCAAACTACATTTCTTCATAGCCAGAAGCCTTAAAACATGTGGCTTTAAGCTGACACCTGTGTCTGCTTCAGATTTTAAAGATACTGAGCTTGTCTTAACAGCTGGAGAAGACACTGAGCTCTGCTTTTCAGAGTATATGAACTGCAAGGCTCAGCTGAGTAAGAGAGACTATAATTTTTAGCCCTCCTCCCCATTCCCACAGGCCCTGAAGTGGTGAATAGAAGATCTTTTATTTTTTTTTTGGTAAGAAAATGACTCATTGGACATAATTCACGAGTCGATCTCTCGGTTTACTGTTCTCCTGTGTGCAGGGAGTAAACAAACAGATCTGAACATTTCCATTGCTTTTGAAAGGAAACGCTGGAATAATTTGCATTTTAACAGGAAGGGAACAAAATGCTTGTTACGTTCAGACAGCAAATGTTGACAGCACTGTTTTCACCCGAAAAAAGCAAGTCTTTATTGTGCTCTTGTTAGGTACTGATACACCATTTTGATCTGTCTGAGCAAAGTGATTCCCTGCCTGGTCGCTGTGAAGTTTTAAGCTGCTCGGTGTGATGAGTCAAGTTGAGGATGCCTGACCTAAATGTTCCTATAAAGTCCCATGATTACATTTTGTTCCTGGCTCACATGTGGCATTCAGTTCTATTCTTAGTTGAGCTATTTTGATTTTTACCCTTTCTAAAAGAACTTAATTGTGCATTTGTTTGAGTATCTCTTGGAGTAGTGAGAAGGTTTTATTAAAAGTAGTAAAATGTGTCATTGAGGATTATCGGTAACACGGAGTTGTTGCAATGCTATAAAACTGTGGTGATGATGTGTTGGTTTTGCTGCTCTCATCTTCTGGGTGAGATATTTATGCTGTTTCTTTGCTTTTGTTTTTTCTTGTGATGTTGATCTTTCAAGCAGTTCTGTGTACGGCTGACATGTTTGAAAATAGTGGGTGATAAGTAGCAGTTAAATTTTCTTAACTTGGAGTAAAGGACATAATTTTAGCAAATTTAGACATGGAACTGTGATGATGTGTTGGATGTGAAGGAAGGCAGTAGTGGTGGAACCTGGAGGAAGTTTAGTACTCTTGGATAGAGCCTGTGGTTGGAGGAAAGGCAGTTTTATACTCTTAATCACTTTAAAAAGCACGTAAACAACACACAGCCAACAAAAAAAATCCCCACCAAACCCCAAGAAGATATTCCAGAGTGTACCTCTGAAGTACAGAGGGGGTCTAGAGGTACCACCAGTCTCAGGTGTCTCCCCCGGGCTGGAATGACTATTTCTGACTCGCTTAATGCACAACCCATGACTAACCATGGACAGTCATTCCAGGTCTAAGGAAGCTAACAGGAACACTGTGGTCAAGGTTCTTGTGATAATCCCCTCTGGCCCTGACTCAGGTGGTGTGTCAGAGCTCTTGGTCAGAGGGAGAATGTCCTTCTGCACAAGAATGCACATCACCTTTTATCCCTTGGCATCGAGTAACTTCCAAAGTCAAATGTGAACAAGCCTTAAACCTTCTTGTGGCTCCTTGTAATGGTGGAGTGGTTCTTTGGGCAATCTACAAGTAACTTTGTAGCTAACAGTGAAGATCCTGAGTGTTTTGCTGGGCAGGTGCTTTTTCCAGATACAGAACTGTGCACCTGATGGATGGGGAATTTCATGGATAAGTACCACGGACAGAGGCGACACAGCTCAGCCCAGGAAATCATGGTTTAAAACAAGGCAAAGTCAGAAAAACATGAATCAAAATAGCACAGCAGCATGGCCAGGATCCAGCTCAGCCAAACAGCTGGAATGTTCTGTTTGATCACCTCTTTGTGACACCTGACATGCTTTGCCTGTGCTCAGGTAAGATCTACCTTGCCATGACCAGCACATCCCTGGCCACGGAAGCACTTTTGTTTTGTGAAGGACTGTGCCTGCTTTCATCTTGTGAGGTGCTTCTCAGTCCCAAAATCCTTTCCTCTGCCTGTGAAGGTGAGGAGGAGAGCGGAGAGTCCTCAGATCCCAAGGATGCCCTGCAGAGATACCACAGCTCAGGGTTCCATTCAGATTCACTGACTGACCTATTTTTTCCAAAAACTCAGAGCGAACTGAGCATTGGACATTGGATTGTTGCTTTGGCAACATGACAGCCAAACTGTTCGGATGGTCTCCTTAGCTGCTCCTTGGCAGGCTGCCAGCTGCAGTCTCATCAGGAAAAATCCAGGAGGATAATCATTATCTTGCTGTGTCAACAGCTGGCCTGTGTGCTGTCACTCAACATTAGAGTTCAGGGGAGGTGCTGCTTCCATCTTATAGGAATTACAAGGAGTGCCATGGAGTAATTTGCAGACCTATTACTTTTTAAAAAATTAATCCATTAGGAAGCGCCAGGTTCTGGTGAACAGGACTATCCATGTGATGGAGCTTTCTCCCAATTTTGTAATCACGAGGCATCACAAGGAGGGAGATACTTGCGAGTCATTTGCAGTGGGATTGGCATCACATGTTCTGAGGGTTTCATAACTCAGGTGGCACTAAAAGGCTTCCTTTAATTACCCTTCATGACATGGTCTGTAGACTATAAATTTATATAATTTGTTTGCCATTGCCGCGTTTCAAAGCGTGTTTAAAAACTTGCCGTAGTGTTGCCTCCAATGTGAGAGATGAGCTTTCCTTTCCAAAATTCTGTCTGGTGCCATCAGAATATCTGTGAAGCCATTAATTCCACTTTAGGTTGCTCAGAGAAGCTGTGGCTGCCTCATCCCTGGAATTGTTCAAGGCCAGGTTGGATGGGACCTAGGATAGTGGAAGGTGTCACTGCCCATGCCAGGGTGTGGGAACTGGATGGTCTTTAAGCTCCTTTCCAGCCCAAACCATCCTGGGATTCCATGAACTCTGATTTCCTGCTTTGCAAGCCCTTTCTCTGTTTAAAAGCTTTTTTCTTGCTTCAATACTGGCAGCAGCCAACTCTGTGCTAGAAACAACTGTGGCTGTTTGCACACAAGAGCCAAAAAATATTCAGCTTTCTGAAATGATCACTGTGATCCAATAAATGCCTGTATGTAGGGACTGTGGTAGTGGGAACGTGGCTGTTGCACGATTAGGTGTCGCTTTCGGAGAAAAGCTTTTCCCATGTGTTATATTTAAATGGAAATTACATTGCACAGAGCTCCACAGCATCTCATGGAAGCTTGCTCAGGAATTATTGCTTGTTTATGTAACTGGCTGCGAACTCGAGGCCCGTGTGGCTGAATATTGTTCTCAGATATTGAGGCCATGAGCTTTTGATTTTTACTGTATAAAAATAAATTAAAATACTATGAGGATTCAGACTTCTTATTTTCAGTTAGTTACTGCCTTTCTACCCTGGGCTGGTTGATAAGATTAAAGGGAAAAAAAATATGCAGTGGCACAGGAAAAACATTTACCATCTACTAGGCTTTCTGGGATTGTGTCGTGTTTAGTGATTTCTCTCTACAGCTTTTCCTCTTCGTTCAGTGATCTGTTGTCATAGGAGCCAAGTTAAAGTCGTGTAAACACAGGCCAGTGTTCAAAACAGACCTCAGCCCTCGGTCACTGCCTCGTCCCTCTAGCTGGCTGCCCACAGCCGACCCCAGAGGTGCCCTGAAAGGTGTGGAATCAGTGCAGGTTTGCTCCAAATCTGATCTTACATCTCTATGAAGAAGCAGAAGTGAGGGAACTTGCATGGAGCCATTCCTCCCACTTTATTCACCCCTTGGATCTAATACATTGCAAACAGCAGATCGTGCAGGGCTCTGGTTCTCGCCCCTTGTTGCTTAGGATTTTTTTTCCCTCCAAGTCCTAAAATGAAACAAAATGCATTGTAAGCAGTCAGTTACTGCCACTGTTGCAGGTTCATTTTTATAGGTTCAATTTTGTTGGTTCAGTTAAATTCCCTTCCCAACGTACATTTTGTTACCTAAATATCCCAAGTATTTTTCCGACGTTTCCAGCCCGTGTCCCTCTCTAATACTCCGACTGCATTCGTTTGAATTATATCCAGCATTTCCTGCCAGCCTGCTGCGCTTGCAGATGATGAACCTCTCTTACCCTCTAGTGGAAGTATTTCAGTCCTGAGGATTTTATGGAGCCCTTTTGCTCTTGTCAAGGATCTGACTTTCTTGGAAAACATCTTTTTTCTGTTGGTTTTAAAACATCGCAGCATCTCATGCTCACTCTGTAGTATCTTGTCTTATTTTCTATTTATCTTCAGGGACTTGTTTACCAAATTTGTGTTGTCTTGTGGGGTTTTTAATCATATTACATTGAACTTTCTAGTTTTGTCTTCCTCTGCAGAAGACTTGATGTCAACTTTTTCCAGCCTGAGGCACTGCTTAAATATGGTTTCTACACAGTTGCTTAGATAGGTCACAGAGTTTTATGTAAGTTGGTCCTTGTCTTAGGCCCTTAGTAACTGTAAGGTTTTGTATTTCTGCTATTTTTCTAGACATTCTGCATTTCTAACAGTCAAGAAGAGACTGAGGGAAGCCTGAAATTACTTGACTTGAATTGAGGTTTGATTGCAGTTGCTGCAGATGAATTCTTTTCTTAATATCAAGAGGGGAAAAAAAAACCAGCAGCGCTGAACTTTGGCAGCTTTTCCCTCCTTCATTATTTAAATAATAATTTCAGCTTCAGGAAATCGAGCATAAACGAGATACAACATTCATTTATTTAACAACATTTCAGGAGGAGGGATGGGACTTCCATAGACAAGTTTCAGATGCTTTTGGTATCAGTGGTAATAGAGGGACCGTCTTCCTCATGATTATAATAATTTTCATTTCAATGAGCCTGAGGTATTAATGCTCTGAAGGTTTGCATGGTTTTGTTTTTTTTTTTTTCTGATATTCCCGGCATGGTCTCAAGTGTTCAAAGCAGCAGATAGGGTTGCAAAGACATTTTCCATCTACATTAGCATTGCTGATCAAATTTAGATGGCTCTGCTGCCAGAAATGTCTCAAATAGGCCTTGAGTTGAATCCTTCTGGGTCAGCAATTTAGTCCCTGACTATGGCAGCAGCATATTACATGATATTTTTCAAAAATTGGCAATATTTAGTCTGTAATTGTCTTTTTATTCTCAGTTTCCTTATGGGCTGACTTTCAGTCCTCATTTCTTATTAAAAAGACATAATTATTAAATTACTGTCTTTGTGGTTTGCAGGTACAACAAGATGTGTAGTCATTGTTTTGCCAACCTTATTCCCTGATTTTTTTTTTCTCTTCCCTGCCAGCCATTTGCTTATAAACAAGAATAATTTTCTTTTAAAATTCTGTGGCAAAATCTGAGGTCAAACTAGGCAGGTTTGTAAAACCACTAGGAAGGATTTTGTCAATGGGACACTGAGAATGAATTATCTGAATATATTCCGGTTTCTACTTAATTTTACATAAGAATTAACCATTTTTAATTTCTTTAAAGAAACGCTTGGGTTCTGTGGTGTGAACAAACGCTTCAGGAGAGCCTTAAATTGCAGAAAACCAAATTCTACACAGAATTTCTTAATTAGTTTATTACTTTCCTGGCCTAGAAAATGAAAAGAGTGAAGTATGAGAATGAAACCTGTGATGGAATGGGCTTCCAAAATACCACTTTGTGTCTTCTGAAACAGCAATATTAAATGGTTTATTAGCATAGGGCCCGTTTTCTAGGCCGTGGGTGCAGTTTAGTTTAATTGCAAGGAAGAATTTGCAAAATAGGAGAGTTCTGAGAATTTTTCATGCCAAAATCTTGACCGAAGGCCAGGAACCTTCACCAGCCTTTGTAAACTGACCCAGAAAGAGAAAGGAGACAAACAGTAAACAAAGATCACGTGCCCTTCCCAAATACATTTTGGGAGGATGGTTGCCTAGGGAAACAGGAAATGGGGAATTATACAACAAACAAAAAGGACTGCCAAGCAAATTTGCTGACCTTTTTTCGGGGAATTGTGATGAAAACTGTTGGAATCCGCAGGATTTCACCATATCTCTAAATGTGAAGGTAGAACAGAAGAATAGTTTGGTAATTGCACCACAGTTATTTGGAAAATACAAAAAGTCTTCCTTGGCATCTTTGTCCTGGAGGAAGCAATGCAGGGGCGTGAGCTCTGTGGTCATGAGTTCATCTTGAATTTTTTGGAGTTTCCCAGCTTTTGCAGTTAAGCTTTTTTGAATCAATGCTTCCTTTTATGGATGAGATAATAACAAAATAACTCCATTCATATTTGCAAGGGTCATCTGGTCATTTAGCTCTGTTGTTTAGGCAGCTTAATCCTCATTTCTGAGCTGGTAGTCTCACAAATAGCTCTCTCTGTATCTTTCTCTACGAAACAGCAGCTCGCAGAATGTTTTGTTTCCTTCCACGAGTCACAGATAAAAAGGGAAGAAGAGAATTTGCATTGGACTTGGCTTTAGCAGGGAAGGATTCAGCCTCTGGATGATAATCTGCTGAGTTGCAGGGAGAGGGAAATGCATTTGCCTGATGCTTGGATCCCTTCCCGAGTCCTCCATTGTTTCCAGCGTGTAACTTTTATTTTCTTTTGTCAGTTCCAATGACAGGTTTCACTCAAAGGGCCACCATTGATCCAGAACTGAACGAAATCCATGTCTTGTCAGGGCTCAGTAAAGACAAGGAGAAGCGGGAAGAGAATGTAAGGAATTCATTCTGGATTTATGACATTGTGAGGAACAGCTGGTAAGTCATAAATTCTAACTTCTACACTGACTTTCTTTGGAAAGCAATCCTGTCTCCCAAGGAATTGTAACTTCTGTTGACCCTGGAATGATGATGTTGAAGACAACTAAGTTCCCCTGAGGCACCTCTCTTTCCCATAGTCTTTAAAGACACCATGGCAATAATCTCCCAAATGAGGGAGAGAAATCATGTGAATTATTGGAGCCAGGTGTGGAGGGACAAGGGGAAGTGAGCATTTATAAAAGGCTTTTCCTGTAGGAAGTGCTCAAGGCCAGAATTCATCATCAGTGCAGCAAATTCAGTCAAATGTAAGTTGATAATACTGGTGCAGTTGATAACTGGTAGGTGGTACCAGTTATTAGAAACTAAGGAAAACTGGTGCATGTGAATGGTGATGGAGAAGTGTCCATGGCATATCCACTATTCTGAGAAAAGATGTCCTGGTCTGTTTGCTGTGTTCTGGTTTCCACTGTCCCTTTTCAGAGCTGGCAGAGTTTTTGTATTCAAGGTCTCTTCTAATGTGGGGGTCAATCACTTTGAAAGGTGTGAATGTTGTTTTCTAAAAATAGATTTTCAGTTACAACTTAAGTCTGCTTGGAAATCAGTGATTGATTAAGTGATTACAGCTTTGCTGTAATCCATGGTCTAAAGCTCTGGGTCCAAGTTGTTTTTCTCCATAATAAAAAAAATTTCATGCTGACAATTCTGTGGGCAGAAAATGTAACATCTAAAGATACCCCCAAAGCTCATGACAGATAATTTTTTTAGAATTTTTTTCCTGTTTGGCTTGTGCTTGAGGACTGTTCAGCCAAGGTGACCTCTGATTGTTGGATGGGTTTCTTTGTAGAGCTAAGAATGGGGATGGGATAATAGAGGACAACATGTGGAGAAGTAAGAAAATCTTTGGTGTTATATACCATTTGTACCTTACAGCCTTTCAGCGACTTTTCCTTCTTCCTCTAAGTCCTACTAACCATTATTTACTGCCTTGTATTTCAGGTCATGTGTCTATAAGAATGACCAAGCAGCAAAAGAGAATCCAGGTAAAAGCCTCCAGGAAGAGGAGCCCTGCCCAAGGTTTGCCCATCAGCTGGTGTATGATGAGTTGCACAAGGTATGAGGATCCAGATAAATACATGATTTTTTTAGTCTTATGGCTCCTAAGATGTAGTTGTTTCCTCAAAGATGGTACAATGAACATAGGTTTTTTTGTTTAGTGCTAATGTTTGGATTAATATGGTGAGTAACTTTCATTTAACTTCCCATATTTTGAAATAAAATGCTGAACTTCTTTTTATGTGAGTACAAAGCAGACATGAGAGCTGTTCTCACACTTTAAAACATGTGAATCTTCCTTCATTATCCTCAGGGACTTAATCTCACAATCTGTTAGTGATTAAATGGTCTCAGTTACCAACATTTCTAGGAAAAATCTGAATGAACTAATCTCAGTTAAGAATCTTCTGTACCAGAGGTGCCTGACTTGGCCCTGCATGTCAGAAGCAGCTGTCATTGTTTAGCACTATCAGACACATTCATGCTTAAATTGACTTAAAATTGGTTTTAGTGTACCTGACTGCTCAATAAACTTAGGGTTTTGTGCATATTAACCAGTAAAGCACAAACCCACAGATTAGGTTCATAAATTCATCAACCCATGAATTTAAATTACTGTGAAAAACTTACTGAACCTTTCATGGATATTTTCCAGTTAAACTCTTTCTAGAAATTCTTTTTAGTCTGAATTGAAGAACAGAGTCTTGCACTCAATGGGATGGCAATCAAATCTGGAAAACCTAATTAGCCCAAAATTTCGGGGATAAGGGGGATTTGGAGGAGGAATAGGTGCAAATTCCATATGGAGAACTTACATTGCTTTTGTCTTCACTGACTGTAAATACTGCTCTGCCCTTACTTCTAAGTGTAAGGTACCCTGAGACTGAGGGTAGTATTTTATAAGTTACTCTGAAGGTTGCTAAATCATTGCAGTTGCCCAGCTTTATCTGACGAGCTGTTTGATGTGCTTGTTTTGAAGAGTCTTTATTTTTAGAAACCTCTGTTCCAATGACCTTTCTAAAACTCCTCTGATATAAATAAGGAGAGCCTACAGCAGTAGGATGCAGAATACATTGTTTTGAGTGATTATTTTTAAAGCTGTGGGAAAAGGTAGCCTGTTGGACTTGTTAAACCTCAATATTTGAAGATCCTTTGTAGCATGTTTAATGTCAACAGTTCAGAGTCTGAAATTACCAAACGATGGGAAGAAAAATACAGTGAAGAAATAAACAGTCCTTTTTGTAACACTTCCACTCTTGTGGAAATTTGCCTCTCTCTGTAAGTCTAATCTTGCATTTCAGAGATAGACAGGTCGAATTAAAGCTCTTTGGAATTTATGGGACGTGTGGGGACATTGATTATCTCCCAGGATTGTGCTGGACTGGGCTTGCTGTCACTTTACTTTGAGCATCTTTAAGACTTCCCACTCACTTGGTTGGTGCTTAAGGATCTCTCCTGCTCATAGGTTTTTCCTAAAGAAAGAACGTGTGTGGGTTTGGGATGTTTGTTTATAAATATCTCAGGAATCTGCTAGAGGTAGGTTCTAACAGTGCAGCTTTTTTGTTATCTTCAAATGTAAGTGGTTTAAGAGAACTTTCTTCATCTTCTAAGCGACAAAATGAGGCTAATAAAAAGATGGAGCAACTTGACTAAAAGGCAGAATTTCTCCCTCAAGAATAAACCTCTCTAAAGCTACTGACTTAGTGAATTGTCCTTGTTCAGTGCATGTACACAATCAATCACCTTTTTGATCTGCCTCTCATTTCCTTAGGTTCATTACTTATTTGGAGGGAATCCTGGTAAATCCTGCTCTCCAAAGATGAGATTAGATGATTTCTGGTCTCTGAAGCTCTGTCGACCTTCAAAGGAATACCTGCTAAGACACTGCAAATACCTCATAAGAAAGCACAGGTATAGAAACAAAAGATGGTTTGCAATTTCCTTTTCCAAGTGTCTCTTTTTTTTAAAAAAGTTGGTGAAACTTGGAATATCTCATACCATTTTGGGAAATGTCATTTTATTGGTTATATGGAGTAGATGATCTTCAAAGTCCCTTCCAACCCAAACCATTCTATGATGCTGTGCTATGATGGTCTGCAGGTTTCTTGGTTATTTTTTTAAATTATTTTAATAAAACGCAGCAGGGCAGAACTAAACTACAAAATTAACTTCGTTCTGCTTTGACTGTGTTATTCTAAAACTAGAAAAATGTGGTGTGGAGGGAGTCATGGGGAATTTTTAGATTCCCTTTTCAGTCTGCTGCTCATCAACATGTGTTTTGGTGCTGTCACCTCCCAAGGAAATGGAGTATGTTTTGGAAACACTGTGCTAGGAGATAGTAACAGCTCACAAGGATGCTAATGAAGTCTGGGGGCTGGATGCCTTTGCACATCTGAGACTCAACTGTGGTGAGGTCATCAGAGTTTCTCATTCAGAAACTCCTGAAAGAGCTCACTTAGGCAGAATTCAACAAAGCAATGCTTCTTGCACTCTGCATGCTTCAGAGCTGCCTTATATTTGCTATTTAGGGCAACAGCTTTTCAAAATCAAGCTTAGGGTGTTGCCTTAGTCAAGAAATTGCAGCAGAAAACAGCCTTTCAACACCCAGCAAATTATTTGAAGCCAATAAATAGCTCTCCCTGCATTCCTGGGGAGAATACTTTGTTATCAGGTTCTGCCAAGAGCTGGGAGGTCAGGTTTTCCTGATGGTATTTTACCTCTGAGGCTGCAAGAAAATTTCTGCACTCAACTCACAACCATTGTGCTGGATGGGGCCTTTTAACATCAGCCACACAGTAGATGTGAATACCTACAAAAATTAATAAAAGCCTTGCCCAGTTATCTGGGAGGCTTATTCAACCCAGATGTGGTGGTATGGAAATGCAGCTGTGCAGCCTCCAGGGACAGCTCCGGATTATTTGTTTTTCTTGCTTAAATTGCACTCAAGGGAAGTGTTGCTGTGTATTGTCTGGCAGAAATTTGAGGTTTATGCACCAAGCTCCCATTTTTGGGTTCCCTGTGAGGGAGCCAAACCTGAGCAGCCGAGGTGTGATGGGTACTTGGCTGGAGTTGCATCTTTAGCCAGTTTCAAAATTTGGGCTGCACGTGTCCAGTGTGATATAAATAGCCAAGTAAATGACCCAAATGAAACAATAACAATATGAGAAGATGACAGTGTGATGCTGCACTGGCTGGATAGGTAATAGAAGGGAAAAGATCATTTTAAACCTCATCCTTTCTAGGCTTATGCACCCAGTCAGTGCTGCAGGGTCGTAACTCTGCTCGCTGAGGATGTTGAGCCCAGAATCGTTTTCTCAGGGCTCTATTAACTTCTTCAGGGAATTCGCAGAAGTTACAGTTTCTGTTTGTTGAAAGACAATGGGGAAGTAATGGTGGTGGTGAACGGGATTTTTAGGTACCTGTGCTCTTTCCAGAGATGGGATTTTAATATCCCTGGGACTGCAGTGCTCAGGGCTTGCCTGTGTCTGAACGGTGCTACTCACACCTTACAAACCAAACAAACTTGACAAAGTGTTTTATATATGTACATCAAGAACTTGCTGTACATATGCTTTTGAATATTTTTAGTAAAAGTCTGATGCTTTACTCTTGTAACTCCTTTACACCCCCCAAAAAAATCCTCCTCCACATTTCAGTATTCCTGCAAATCCAGGCTGAGCCACCACTAACGTGGTTTTCTTTGGAAATGCTGGTTTTGATAGATGGGTTTTGCTCTTTGTAGAACTGGTAGTACTTAACCCTGAAGGAAGTGGCTGTGCTCAAGTTTTCTGTCTCTTCAGGTTTGAAGAAAAAGCTCAGACTGACCCTCTTAGTGCACTGAAGTACCTGCAGAATGACCTGTATGTGACCGTGGATCACTCAGACCCCGAGGAGACAAAAGAGGTAAGGGCTCCACAAATCCTTGTCTATAAAGAATCTCAAACTGTTCTCAGTAAAAATTTTGAGCCTCTTAAACCTTGTTTTTATTCAGTTTTCAAAAACTCTACAGGTGTCCAATGCTTTATCATACATTTCTCCCCACTGAAGTTCACCCTGCTTTAGAAACACAGTCATTTAACTGCAGGTCCAAATAAAATAGCTTTTGTACTCCTAAGGGTGAAGAGTAGGCCTTTGTTTTAATTCCAGCATACTGGTGTGTATTTTAGGAGCTTTAATTGAATTGTAAACTCTCTGAAATGTCACAAGTCTATAGTTGGTTGTGTGGTAGAAAATGAGTAGAAACTTATTCATGCTGCCTTTTGGCTTGTCAATATTCAGCAGCTCCTGGGAGGGGGAAAGAGGTTTTTCCTGAGATGATCAGTATTTCTGGAAGTAATTTGTATATGTACATTGCTTGCTACCCTTAAAATCTTATTTCCTCTGCCTTTTGAATATTATCCAGTAGGCATGTTTTTTTATTTATTCCAGGAATTTGTTCCCATTTCCTGTTTTGATTCCAGCACCGCAGTACGTGTCACTTTACAAAACGGATTAAAGAAATAGTGAGAAGTGACACATAAAGTGGTTGATTTGACTTCATCACTAATTTCCATATGGAAAGATGTGCCAGCATTCAGCTCCCGTGAGGGAGATGGGGAAAACTCCATGGTTCTTACTGTCTTCTTGCCTTAATGACTTTGGAAGTCATTCAGCAGTTCCTTTTATAAAATCGTGATAGGAGAATGGGCATTTCTACTCCATGCTGAGTCCCTGGATTAAATCACTTAATCTGGTGGTTTTAAACTGCTACTTTAGATAAAGAATAAGATTATACAGACACTGAAAGTTTTTGGGGGAGAATATTCTGCTTGTGTGTGCACAGTATAGGGTGCACATATATATTGTAGGTTTAGCGTTATGAAAAAAATGTGTACTCTTACCAGGATCTTGGAACTGGTCACATATGTCATAAATTCTGGTCAACCTTTATAAATATCTGATCCAATATGTCTGTGTGTTCTGTTACATGGTTTCTCATTTAAATTCTCCCATATCAAGTTGTTTCCCATCCTTTCAAGTCATTTCTAGCATAGGAAAGACAACAGATGATTGTACTGTTCCTAGGGTAGAAAAAGGAGGTATTTTTATTTTTCCCCAGTTATTCACTGTCTTGTACCAGTGAAAGTACAGGTGTAGTGGCACTTCCATGGAATCCTTTAGGTTGGAAAAGCCCTCTAAGATCAAGTCAAGCATTAACGTGGCACCATTAGCCAAGGCCACCACTAAACCATGTCCCCAAGTACCACATCTGCACACCCTTTAAATCCCTCCAGGGATGGGGGCTCCACCACTGCCCTGGGCAGCTGTGCCAGTGCTTGACAACCCTTTTGGTGAACTTTTTCCTCAAATCCAATCTTAACTTGAGGCCATTTCCCCTTATCCTGGTGCTCATTACTTGAGAGAAGAGACCAACCCCCACCTGGCTCCACTCTCTTTCAGGGAGTTGTAGGAAGCCAGAAGGTCCCTCTTGAGCCTCCTTTTCTCCAGGCTGAGCCCCCCCAGCTCCCTCAGCTGCTCCTCATCAGACTTGTGCTCCAGACTCTTTCCCAGCTCTTTTCCCTTCTCTGGACATACTCCAGCCCTTCAATATCTTTCTTATTTTAAGGGGCCCAGAACTGGACACAGGATTCAAGGTTTCTTCTTCCTGTTTGAGCCTTTACTAACCCATAGTGTACAAACCCCCGTTCTGATGCTCTTTTCTCTCCTTCTGCTCCCTCCCACTCCTGTAAGACCCTGTCCTGTGTTCTGTGATCTCTCCCTTTTTCTCCATGTCACTCCTGTGTGCTGGTGGCCTGTTTCTCTTTGGCCAGTTACTCCTGAAGAGATCTTGCATCTCATGGCTGGCTGGGCCTTTTTATTCCTTGAAAGAAAAACCTCTGTGGTGTGATCAGCAAGCTCCTCTCCTCATTCTTGCTCCCTCTTGTCATCCACAGACCAAAGGAGCTGCTGTAGACACTGCACATTGGGCACAGAAAAAGAAAAGCCTTTTAATATTCTACATTTCATTTTCCCAGTTCAGTGCTGCATAGTGTTCAACTTGTCCAACTTGCAAGAATGAGGAATTCACCTGCCTGCATGGGCTTCTCTGAGATTTTGGGGGAATCTAACACCTTTATCTTACAAGGTAGAAATAGAACAAAATGTTTGAAAAAGATTTTCCCGTTTTCACAGAGCACACTGGTGCTCTGGATGTCAATGATCCAGCATGTGAGCTTAGATAGCTCAGTCCAGCTGAGTGAATATATTGTGGATTCTTTTCTCTGCAGGCCCAATGTCTGATCCAGACAAAATCCAATAGCCTCTGTCTGTCGTGCTGGTCCGTCGGATCAACACAAACCATTCAGCAGAATTAAAGCTTCCATTCCAGTGACCTCCAAAAATCATTTAACTGGTTTTGGGACACTTTTTTTTTGTTGTTTGGGTTTTGTTCTTTTTTTTTTTATTATTATTAAATTGTGCTGGTCATAAAGGTTTTACTTCCAAAGCTTTTTTACCCTGGAACAGATCTGGCAGGGCTGTGGCCCTGAGCCAGCTGCTGGGCTGGTACTGACTGGATGTATTTCCAGTTGACGTCAATTTACCTTCCGGTTATCACATCGAGTTGGCTTTTTGCTCTGGCATTGCATCTTCAAACAGCTCCCTTGTGCTTTCCAAAGGACTGACGCAGGCTTTTTGGATTCCATATCGAATTTCAAGCACCAGTTTGATTGTGTCTCTCAGCCCAGACACCTCCATGCTCTGCCTATATTTGTAGTTGAGATTGTCTTTTAATATTGAAGGTGATTGACGTGCTCCGTGCTGGCTGTGGCCATGGAAGGCCGTAAGGATTCTTAGTGTGGCACATCTTTAGGGAAGCAATTCCTGCCCGTTTTCCCTCTTCCATGGGCATCTGTTAAATCTGGGAAGGACCAAGCCGAATAGTTTTATCCCCAACCCTGTGCAATAGTTCTCCTGGAGACCAGACCTTCATGTTTTCTGGACTGAGGTGTGGGTGGTGTTATATACCATTACAAACAGAATTTCCCCTTGCGGTGAGGTTTGCTTGCTTTGTAATAGAAGTAATTCCTTCTAACTTAGTTAGACAAGTCTGTTCAGCTGTTTGGAGTTGGATGCCAAGGAAAACAAACAGACTGTTCTTGAAACTTACTTTGGCGTTAGTAACCAATTTTGTTTAAAGTAGCATGAATGATTGATGGTAGGAACATACCCCCAGATTTTCATTCCATTGCTGTGAATTTTAGGGATGCTAATAGGATTATATTTTTATTTCACTTTTTTATTATTCTAAAGTGAAGTAGATGCCTGCAAGTAACAAGTATTGCAGGGGTGCCTGTTTTAGTAGCCACAGGCTGTGTGCCAGCAACTCTACCCATAAATGCAGATCCAGTTTTCTTGAACTCTGATTCTGCTTGGAATCACCTAAACCCCTTTAGTCAGTTCAGGTTTTCTGATCAGTAAATCTTTTTCACTGACTGTGGATTAATACCCCTGACACTGTATGTAAAGGAGGGTAGATCCCCAGAGCACGTGGAATTTTGTCTGTGATTTAAGAGATTAAAGTTCTATAAAAGTGTCATTTGTTGGTGTAAAAATTTCTGGTGGCATGGGTGTTCTCCTCTTTCTCATACAGATTTTGATGATAGTTTACAGCTATAGGCTTTTAAAGAGAAAAGGATGGTCAAAACAAAAATCAAGTTGAATTCCAAGTTGTGTACTTAAGGAAAAACGGGTGCTATTAAAGCACAGAAACATCAGTAGGTCTTGTACCAACCTAAAATGTTGTTCCTTGAACACTGCAGGAATCATACCCTGAACTTTGCTGCTCTTAAATGGGCTACAGTAGAAATCAAGATGATACAAAAAAATGCCCAGTGCTTTCCAAGTAAAGGAGAGCAAGATGGTTTTGTACATGGAGATTCAGGGACTGACGAAGCTCAATCCCATGATTGTTGTAAAACAGATACCAAGCGCAAGGAAAACTTGAAGAATGTTTTTCTTGGAGCGTGGTAGGAGAAGGAGCAAGGACCTGGAGGCCAATTTGAGGCCTGACTTGCTTGTAGACCCAGGCTGGAGGCCCCTGTTCAAGGCTGTTTCATACTTTCCATTCTTAAAACCTTGTCTTTAATAAATTTGACAGATAAAGCCAGCGGGGCCCGAAAGTATTGTTTGAGTCTGCATTAGACTGATATTTCTGGGAAAATTCAAGCCCAAATGAGAAAAATAGTTCTAAGAAGGAGCTAAGAAAAGCCTGTTTCTCTTCTTCATGTCCTGCTGTGATTCTTTGTAAAGCCTCAGAGCCTGAGTGCTGCAGGAGCAGAGGCTTTGGAGCCAAGGAGCCTTTAGAAAAACAGCGTTCAGCCTTCCCAATTTCAGCAACGGCTCCGTCCTCAAAGAGTTTGAGCCTCTCTTTGCTTCTTTGAGCCTGTACTGAGAGTCATCAGCCCCAGAGAACTGGGCAAAGCTGAGGAACTGGTTTGCACTGTGATCTGAGTGCTCACATTATGGAGGAGGAGGAGGAATTATGTCTGACTCAAACAACCTGCCAGGTATCCCAAACAGGAGTTACTCATTCCCCCTTAACCATTTCATTTCTCCAGAGGCAGAGGTGTGCAGCAAATATAGATATAACTAATACAGCCTTATTTTAGCTCACCAGATCTGTTTTTCTCCAAGGAACCCCTGCTCAGTTCAGAAGGTGGGTTGGATCTCAGAGAGAAGTTAATTGTATAACAGAGGAAACTTGTCTTCTGAGTGCAGGCTTAATTTGGAATGGATGAAACCAGTGAGCCAGAGGGATTGTCAGAAGAAAATGGGTGGTGTGTGATTAAAGCAGTTGGATGCTTCTGCTGGATAATTGAATTCTTGTCTTGCCTCTGTAACAGAGTTGCCGTGTGATGTTAAGCAAATTGTTTTTCTTAGATGGTCATTAATTGGGTGTTTCATTCTGGTGCCTGATGGGAGAGATCTCAGGTGTGATTTGCTTGAGGGCTTTGCTTTTTCTGTGAATTCAGAAGTTGTTGCATAACATTATTTTGAACAATCAGATTCTTTTAGTTTCAAAGAGGGAACCCAAAATTATTCAGAATTTAAAGTGCTCTCTGTTACAATAACAATTAAGAAAACTGAAGGAGTGGTCTTGAGTAAGCAGTAACTATCCTATGGATTGGGAAAAAACGTGTCCTTTGGGAAAACATCATAGGGTTAAGCTGGGATTGTAATACAAATGCAGAGTGAACCAATTTAGGCTCAGCACTGTCTGTAACTGATGTTCTTAAATCATGTGCTTGACTTTTCTATCAGAAAGTGCTTTTTAAATGCGAGCTGATACATAAACTTAACTTCAAACCAAACAAACAACAGCCCTCAAGGTTAACTGAAGTGCAGTGTCATCAGTGCAGGAGGAAACAAGATACTTCTTTCCAGCTTTATGGAGGAGAAACTCGTAGCCATGAAAATCCATCCTGCCTGGTGCAGATGAGGCTGGAATACTTGGCATAAGGTCTTTTCAGTGGATTTTTAGTCTCAGTTCAGCACATTACGAGTTGGATCCTCGTTATATGGCCTCTTAGTTGGGCACCTGAGCCCCAGCCTGGAGTGTGGCTTTCTGCTCCCAGTGGGAAGGCTGCTGGCATTGCTATGGGAGGAAAGGGAACCTCTGGAATCATGTGGCATCTGCCTTGGCAGCATGCCCCTGAGGCAATTGTGTGGGAGGGAAGGGTGGCCAGGACATGGCATTTGCTCTCAGAAGCAGCACGGATTTAGCCACGGGTTTTATTGGAACTTTTAGAGCTATTTCTGCTGGGCAGCTGTTTGAGGACGTTGCTGATTGGAAGCCAAGCAGCTCTGGGAAATGAAGCTTGCAGGAAAATACACGTGGAGCATTGCAGTCACTCATGATTTGGGATAACCAGGCCTCACACTCAAGGGGGAGCTTAATCACCCTCTCCCCCCTCTTCTGGAGTTTGTCAATCCTGTATCTTTCTAACCTGTTCTTACACCTTCCCAGGACACCCTCTCCAAAAGATGTAAACTTACTCCAGCACACCACAGTCCTTATTTTAGACTGGTTTTGCCCTTGATGCCATGTTGAAATTGATCTTGCTGAAGTGCTTTTGTAGCTTCTTGCACTTAGGTGTAGATTTACTTCTTGTAGCAGCTTTCTGCATTTGTGACTTTTGGCAGATTCCTCCTTGGTCATTGTTCTTCTGCAGCCCTGACTCCTTTAAACTTTCTTCCTAGAACCTGGTTTTCAGATGACTAAATCTTTTTTTTAGTGCTTTCCTCCTATGTTTCTAATTGATACAGGGCATCCCAAAGTGAGTGCCTTGTTGTAGAGGAGACTTACAAGCCTTGATAACAGCAGGAATACTTGATTTATTTGAAGATCCTGCTCCTTCTTTGTGCACTTTCTATGCATTTGCCAGTTTTACAATAGGATGATAATTGATCTCTTAACTCCTAGGTGCATTTTCACAGAGCCTCTGCATCTGTTTTGTATCGCTGATTTTTCCTGTTGGTGTTGATTTGCACTTGGCCCTAATGAAACGCACCTTGATCCATCATTTTAAACTGGATTTGGTGGAAAAACAGTTAGGAAGGCTGTCTGCTCCATGCTGTCAGTCTGTCTGAGCGTGGTCTAAGGCCTGTGGGCTCAGTGATCCTGCCCTGTCCTGCCAAGCAGGTTATGACTGAAAACCCAGAATAGTGCTGCCCCAGGGCACACTTGAATCACTCCTGATTCACAGCTCCATTTTCATGTCAAACCACTGATGGCCACCCACAGAAAAGTTATTTGACCTGTTTGCCTTTCCCTGTTGGTTTAATCTGGGTGATGCCTTGATAATTTGCCTTTAAATATCATATAAAAGCATCAGAATTCCTATGAAAGTTAGAATGGACAATGTCCATTGCCAAGTCCCATCCATAGGACCTGCTGCCTATAAAAGAAATCAGATTGATGTGATACAACTTGTTGTTGCCAAACTCACGTTGGCTGCTACTCGTCACCTTCTCCACTCCTTCGTGCTTTCAAATTGTCTGTGTTCCCATTTTTTTCTTGAAATGAAACCCATGGATATGTAATTCCTGGCTGTTCTTTCCACTCCTTTCCTGAATGTATTTATCCTGGTTCTTCCCCCCCTCTTCTCTCCTTTGGGCTGTGTGCTGAAAAGACACAGGAGACACAAGATTCCAAGCCTTTAAGAAATCAGCTCATTCCTTACAGGAACATGAAAAGGGACTAAGCTTTGCTACTCTGGGGGTGACTGAAAACAGCAACTGGGGCAGAGGAAGACAATGGTCACCATCTGTCAGTGAGATATTAAGGGAGAATAAATCCATGAATGTGTTACTTCAAATGTTTGTACTCATGATTCTGATGTGCCCAAAGAAGTTTTATTTTTAATTAAAGAGATTCTGCCCTAAGTTTGTGATATCAGCTTCTCTGGCAGTTCAGAAAGGTTGATACCATTGGAAACGTGGAATGTTTTGGGTTGGAAGGGACCTTAAAGACCATCCAGTTCCAACCCCCTGCCATGGGCAGGGATGCCACCCACTAGATCAGATTGCTCAGGGCCCCATCCAGCCTGGCCTTGAACGCTTCCTGGGATCCAGAACTTCTCTGGGCAGAGCTTTCTCTGTGTTCAAGAAGTTCATGCTGCACTCCAGCAGTTTCCCTGTTTCTGTGCTATCTAATCCCTGCCTGCTGAGCCTGTACCACGTTAATCCCTGGGAATGTTACTGCGTGGAAGGGGCTCTTCCTTCTGCTCTGTGATACCTGCCAAAGAGGCAAAAAATTATATGTAAAAAAATGAGATTTTTAGAGCTCTCAGTCAAGTACCTTTCATTGCATCAACACTGCTCTAATTCTAGGAAAAACCATCGGACTTGTGCCAAGCTGACAAATTGTATTGCTCATGTGAAAGTGCCTGCTGCTGTTATTCATGTGTATGGCACAGCAGTTCTGAGCACTGTGCAGAGAAAACACAGCAACTTTAAAGCCACTTGGACTTCTATGAATCTTTTGGGGTTTTTTCCTGTGTGGTTAATAACACTTTTTTTCTTTCTTTCTCCTTTCACCTCTTCTGCAGTTTCAGCTTCTTGCCTCAGCATTATTTAAGTCTGGCTCGGATTTCACGACTCTTGGTGAGTATTGTGTGTCAGAGGAATTATATGATGTTCCATTTGATAATTGCTGTTAGTTTCTACTGGATTTTATATCAAATATTGTAGTTCCTATGAACATTGTAGGCCCTTTTTCATTTTGAATATGCAAAGTGCCACTACCCAGACATTTGAGAGGTTATTTATAATGACCAGTGTCCAATGCCTCGAGCCCATATTTAAAACATCTGTCAACATCAGTGGTTTTAAACCAGTGCCTCCCGGGATCATTTTGTGTGTCTTATTACATCTGATCCTTCACTGTTACCCAAGTAAACAGAAGCTTTGGTCAGAATAAAGCACCTCCTGTCATGTCACTTTGGAATCTCACAGCATGGCTACAGCTCTGTTTGCTGTGATAACTGCAATTCCTGGAGTAGTTTGGTTCGCCCTGTTCTTTGCAGAACGAGTTCTTTGGGCAGAATGTCAAGAGCGAAGAAAACAGTGGCGTTGAAAGGGCTGGAAACAGGAGGGCTGAGCCAAAGCCATGATTTGTTTCGCTCCTCTGTCCAGTTAACTCTTTTACAGAGCTCAGAGATTAATCCTGGGAGAGCTATAGGAAGGCTGTAGGCACAACTTACATCCTTGTAGTGCTGGGTTGTCCTCACGTTACGGAGCTCTCGCGAAGAGTTTGGACGACTTCAGTTTTTTATGGAGGCAGAATTCCCAACGTAAAAAATTTTAGGAAGGTAAAAGCCCATGCACTGTCTGCCCTGCTGGATGAGGAAGCTCTGCTGAGCTGGCGTGGTTTGGAAGACATCTAGTTGATCCCGTGAAATTAATTTTGTTTTTAAAGAAAGAAAACAGATGTTTCAAAAAAGTTGCATTTTTCGTAGAGTCACAGAATGGTTTGGGCTGGAAGGGACTTTCAAGTTCATCTCATTCCAGCCCCCTGCCATGGGCAGGGACACCTTCCACTAGACCAGGTTGCTCCAAGCCCTGTCCAATCTGGCCTTGAATATTCCCAGGGATGGGGCATCCACAGTTTCTCTGTGCAACCTGTGCCAGTCTTTCACCACCCTCAAAACCTTTCCCTGGTTTTAAGTGTTGTAGAAGATGAATTAGTTGTTGAATCAATTCAGTACTTTTATCCAGAGTTTGGCTTTACAGATAGGATACACATGTCAAGCAGTGTTTCTAAGATAAAACAAAAAACCCCAGCCCTCCTTGATTTGATTAACTTGGTTGACTTTGATTAACTGAAGAGTGTGTTCACTGAATTAAAAAGCATTCCTTGGAGATACCAGCGATAGAAGTAACACAGAGCAGAGGAAATCATTGTGTGCCTACCCTATTGTTCTTGCTGTTGATGGTTTTAAGTGTGATGATTTGGATAAACAATGCAGACCAAACCCTCCCCTCTTGGGAGGCAGCACTTCAGAAGCCCAGTTTGCAAAGCTCCCTTGTGCCAAGATGCAGCCAAGGTCTCCTGTGCAACTCCAGTGAGTAAATACCTGACTTGGGACTCCTACCCATCAGCAGGACTTGTCTCAAGGAAAACTCCAAGCAATCCAAGGAGCAGTTCTGGTTATGGCAGTGAAGATAACGAGGAAGGCCCGAGGACAGAAGAAATGAGGCACCAAATAAAAATAGCTACACAGATTTTGTTTTCTGGGACATGAGAGCAGCCCCCTGAGAACTCCATTTCTTCAGGGCTGTCAATGAGCTTGACAGGCATTTGCTTATTACTTTTTATGGCATTTTGATGGCAGTGCTGGCTGGGGGTGACGTGATCTGTGTGTGTATGTGCACACAGCAGTGGGATGGAGGGCTGGCAGCCTTGTTAGTGGAGGCAGAAGTAGCAAACTGTTAACATCGATCCCAGGTGTACAACTGGCCTGTTCCACTGAGCATTTAGAATAGTGAGAACTGACTCAATTTCCCTTTTTCTTCCTTCCCCAGGATTTTCAGATGTTGACCACACGTATGCCCAGAGAACTCAGCTGTTTGACACACTAGTCAACTTCTTTCCAGACAACATGACCCCTCCTAAAGGCAACCTGGTGGACCTCATCACGCTGTAACGGAGCAATCACTGGACACGTGGAAGAGGAAAAAAAGCATCCATTTTCAGTATTTTAATTTTTTTACTGCATTGATTGACTGCTGGGATGAAGTTAATATAGTAACCCCTAGGTGTTTGAAAGGGGTTTTATACTTGTATGGTGAATCCCTGGAGCTTTTCCCTTGGAGTAGGTTAATAAAATGTAACTGACGTACTTCTGACTAAATATATATATTTTTTCTGACTTTGGATTTTGAGTTAGCAAATGTAAGATGAAAAGGTGGGGGGAAAAGAAAAAAAAAATAAAACCCAGTCATGTAGTGATCTTTTTGCCTGTGGGGGAAAATTGAGATTTGTGAGTTGTCTGGGATTAAAGATGATGGGTTTTATTTTGGGTTTCCTGAGGAAGAGGGGGGAGAAGTTTTTCTTTCCTCATCTGTATCTCATGATGTTATTGCTTTATGCTACAACTCCATCCTCAGCAGCTGAATAACTTGCTGGCAGGACACTGGCACACGTTGAGGTAAAAGTAATTTATGTCTTGAGTCTTGTAATCTTGTGTCTTGGGGAGGCGAGCGCATGTTACAAAGCGTCTGTCTCCTCGCCCCAGAATCAAGCTGACAGTCGTGTCTAACTGCATCTGAGACTCGATCTAAGCTGAATACCTACATCCCTCTCTTCTGTTCTCTGGAGCCTTCCACTTAAACCTGGCAGGCAAGTGGGAACCTCAGAGAAACCGCTGGAAAGCGGGAGCGCAGCCGTCAGCTGTACGGGCCTCTTTTCAGGGATCGCTCTCTGCTGCTGTGCTCTTCTACTGGGAAACCACAGGGGTCCTCGGCGAGCCCGGCAGAACTGGGTCTTCCACCACACCCCCCCCCAGACCTCTGCAACCTGACCCCGGGTTGGGTGTAGGATTTCTGAAGCAGATAGTCTTCGTTTCCATGTGCTTCTGTGTGCGTTTGTCCGTGTGTCCGTGTGCAGAGCGTTGCTCCCAGCAGCTTGTCTCTTCCCATGCAGTGCAGCTCACTCATCAGTGCATTTTAGACCTAAATCTGAATGTGAGGAGGCCTTCTTAGCATAAATCTCTTTGAAAGCTAACTGATGCATATGTATAGAAAATATATTCTGCCTCCTCCCTGAAAGCCTTCTTTATACACACTGTAAGGGCTTGGTGCTGCACTGTGAAGTGGAATGAAGGACACGCGTACCCAGCACTAGAAACTGTGCATTTGGTGTCAGTGAGTGTTCAGTACACACTGGCAGATGTAAATATTTATATGAGACTGCAAAGCTTTATGTCCAGCAATGTTCATGCCAGCTGGGTATCGTTGCTGCACCCGCTGAGGCCTCGTGGCCCCTGTTGAACCTGATGGAAAATCCTTTGTGTTGCAAAGATGGACTCTTGAAATAAAGAGTTGGTCAAGTGTCTTTTTCAGAGCTCGAGTGTCTGCTTGCTTTGATTGCATTGTATTGCCTCTTTATCATGTTCTTTGTGTGACTTTTGTAGTCCTGCTACGTTAGAAATAAATTTAAAAAAACCTCATAACTAATGTTTAATCACTTAGAAAGGAACAATATGTCAGAGGCCGGGCTTTGCTTGTCTTCAGGGAGGACTGTACAAATGCAGTGTTTTTAACCTGTCACTTGAGACTGTTCAGACATTGTACACTTCAGTGGATGGCAAATCACATGTCTGGGGAAGACTCTACTCAGTGAAGGAAATGAAATCTGATGAAATCATTTCTTTGGAACGTGGCAGGTTTTTTTCCCAGTGATGTGGAAAGTTTTACGTTACTGCTGGGCTTCATGATGTGCTACCTGTGCTGAGGCTTTGTTAACTAATTAGAGTTTATACAGTACAAATGTAGATCACAGAGGAGTATTCCAGCTGAGGTGTTGCTTCCATTGAGATTGAACTGATCACTTTAAATGCAACCAGCCAAAATGCTGCAGCCCTCTAGTACGTAAAATTTGAGTGCTGTTGTGCTCCCTTATCACTTGATCTCATTGCCTGTGTGTCCTCCAGCTTCAGTCAGATATTAAATGCTTTTTGTGACAGTTCTCTAATCAGCCGGGCTCTTCATAAATTTTTATGTGTGTCCACCTTGGATGACCACATGTGAAACCAAAAGATAGATGTAGCTGGAGCACACAGGAGAAGTTTAGGATTGCCAAAAGCTGCGAATGGCGTTGGTGGTGAACAGTGCATGGTGTCAGGTCTGATTTGTGTCACAGAAATTCGATCCAAGCTCGTAGTCCTCTGCGTGGGGGGTGCCTGTGAAGCCTGGCAGCCTTTGTAGCACCGTGTGAATCGATGGTTTGTCGGAGTTGCTTCTGCAGGACTGACAGTCCCAGCTAACGAGGGCCCTTCAGGATGATCAAATATTGACCTGCCTTTATCCCGGGCGGATCGATGTGGGCTCACACCAGTGCAGTTCATGGATGGCAGCTGGTGATTAACCAGCAGAAAATATTTGCTCAGCCTCTGAGTATTTGTTGAGCAGCAGAGGCACCGTGTGGCCAGAGAGGTTAAGCCAAAGGAAAGGCTTCTTGTGGCTTTGCCAAGGGTCTTTCCTTCTCCTGTGTCCTTAAAGCTAGGAATCAAAATTCAATGATTTTTTTGCATTGGTGTGCACTGCACTGCCTGATTTTAAAACCAAATCAAAAATTCTTGGGCAGTGAAGTACAAGTTTCCTTTCAAAATCAGCCATGGATTTAATTGCATGCAGATCTTTAAAGGTACTGGTGATATTCCCAGAAAGCATTAGATGTGCTCATTACAGAAATCCCGAAGTACAAATAGAAAAGAAACCCACTGCATCTGAAAACAGCCACCTGAAAGTGTTTCACAGCCCAGTGCATGCCAGGTTTATAAATACACAAGCTGTGCGTGAGAAGCCTTCAAACCTCACCATCACTGCTTGCAGGCTGTGTCTGAGACTGCTTTTTAGCTTAGGCAAGACAAACATACTCTATTTGCCTCTACCTTAGGTTATAAGGTGACTTTGTGTATGAACTTGACACCACATAATCTTTGCACTACAGTAGTTTTATCTGTAAATTCCGTGTTAACTTGTAAATAAGGTATTGCAGAGGAAGGCGTCGTTCCTTCTCAGAGAGGGACTCATTCACGAGGACTGGGGTCTTTAAAGCCAAAGTTGCAAGGTTCTGGTAGGTCTTTTAAAGCTGGAGGAAGTCAGGGTGGGATAAACTTGATGCAGACATCCAGACTTCAGTCCTGTTTTAGCTTTTTTAATATCCTTTGAGACCCATGAGTTTGGTTCTTCACTGACAGTGGCCGTTGCAGTATCATTCAGTAGATCATCTCTTTGGAAAACAGGAAGTTATTCTTTATGTTGTTCCTGTTCAGTGACACATGTTCTTAGAGAAATTGAGCCCTACAGAACTGATTTTTTTGGTCACTTGGATTAGGTAGAATTGAGTTTGTTAATGTTTGTTTTATACAACACCTCCAAGTAGTCACAAGGTAGAAGTTCTTAAGAGTTCTCCCAAAATGACCTCTCCAAGCAAGTGCTGCTCTTACAACATAACCCAGAATGTTTTCATGTGGCAGAAGGACAGAGGATAAAAGTTAGGAGACCTTAGCCACCTTCTTGCCATGTTTTTTTGAGGATCTCATTGATTAATATTGATCCCAGGGAGGCCTGAAGGGTGATGCAGAGTGTTCACTGAAATTAATTGTAGTTTTTATCTTCTGTCTCTTTTAAGGATATTTGTGATGTGTTTGTTCTTATCATCTCTTCCTTTTGCTGTGTATAATGAGGAAGGAGAACTTTGTCTTGGAAAAGTTCAGTTTGCCCTTTCCCTGGATGGCATCTTGTATGTGTAGTTAAGGTAGTCAGATCCAGTTGTGTGAATAAACATCTGGAATTTGGTTTTTGTTTGCCCAGGATGGCTCTGTGTGAACACAAGAATGTCCTACCTAGCTCAGGGATCAGGATGAAGCTTCCTACCAGAACATCAGGTTAGCAGAATCTTACTCTAAATTTGGAAAAATCAGTCTGGGAACACCCAATTGGAAAAGCTTTTCTAAGGTAGAGCCTTGTGCAGTGACAACTAGAGTGAAAGTAGGGAATTTTCCTTAAGAGCATAGCAAAGCTTCCCTTTGTGAATTGGAGTGACAGGGTTAAATGAAATTGTTGAAACTTTTTTAGTCATTGATTATAACAACTTAGCCTGGAAATTTGTGATTTAATGACTGAAATGTAATGATCGAGGTGTCTGTAAGCAAATTAATTGGACCCACCTATTTGCAGGAAGGTGGCAGAGGGGTGGGGCTGGTGGCCAGGGAATGCCACAGCCTCATCCGTGTGTTCCTTTAATTGGCAACCACGAGTGTCCGAGTCTCCATTAGCCGTGTCTTCTTCCAGAAGAGACTCCTTCCAAAGCCGAGTAACAAGTCTGGAAGATTGTTTTCCATAGGGCTTTGTGGAACAGCTGTTTTCTGAATCATTTTCCTGATGTGTGCAAATTTTTCAAAGGGAGTTTTTTTGTGTGTGACGGAGTCATACGTTGATCTGGCCCTGCCGTGCCAACCTGCACTGGGGAGTGAGGGATTCAGAGCAGTGCCCTGAGCAACACTTGGAAACTCGTTTTGCTGCTCTTACTGTGAAAATGATGAGCATCCGTGCTGCTTGTTTCAAATGCAGGAGAGTAACACAAATATTATTAGTTTTCTTGCTGCCTCCTGTATTTCAGAATTGAGAAAGAAACACTTTTGTAGAGCTCATCAAGTGAAGCTTGTAGTTTGAATTACTTCTGTGCAGGCAGTAGTTCTGTGGATGGAACGCTGCGCCACTTCTGGGGAAAATGGCAAAAAATCATTAGATACGATTCCATTCAGTCCCTTTGTTTTTACAAGTGGAAAAATGTCTTGTGAAACCTTGAGTCCCCGTGTATGCTTTGAATTTTAGCTTATTAGTTGGCTCGGAGTTAAGGAATGTTTGGCTATTGTCAAGTGAAGTCCTGACAGTAAAAGCAGTTCATGTTATGTCTCTGGAAGTGCTTGTGTTGTTTTATAGCTGTATTTATTACAGAAACAGAGGTGGGCCCAGTTAAAAATTAAAATTATTGGTGTTTTGATTTAGGGAGAAGATTATAGAAACTCTGAGCTTGGCCTATTTTAATAACTACATGTGATAATTTGGAAATGGGTCTTATTTTGTGAAAGGAGAGTTTAAGAACAACTATATGACTTGTTCTTGGTCTAGATTGTAGTAGTATATAAGCTGTAAATAGTGTTGAAATGTAAATGTTCTGTCAGATGCTTGTTAGTGTATCTAAAACTCCTGTGGGAATGGGAGACCTGATCATATCCTGTCATGGAAAAGGTTATACTGGAAATGATTCGAGTTGTGGTAATGGCTTATAGGCAAAATCCCTGTTTTACTGAAAGCCTCTATTATAATGAAAAGTTGGAGTGGAAAAAGTAGGTTTACTGTACTGGAACCATGATAACAGTCCATGGCTCAGCGCTTGGATCAATTGACTCCAGATGCTTTTGTCTGTAGGCAGTGGATCCAAATGTGGTTTTGGAGTGGAAGCCAGTTAATGACCTGCTTATTGCTGTTGGAGAGTCCCCCAGGAGAACCTCGCAGGGAATGCCAGCAGGTATCCTTTTGGCATTCCTGGCAGAGGTCAGAGAACTGGCTGGAGTTTGGGATTATCCACGTGTGCTTTGGTTATATATGTGAACCTGTTTGCGTGGGTTGGAAGTAATTCCAGCTGTATGGCTGAGGTGTGGAGATCTGCAAGGCAGCGTCTTCCCCAGACACATATCCTGAAGGTAACACATTGCTGCTGTCTCCTTTGCTTTCATGGACTGGATTTGATAGGGATGAACTCCAGGCACTTGCTGTGACCCAAATTCAGTGCTCTGCTTCCAAGCCACTCGCTGGAGCTGCTGTCAGTGGATCACCTGGGTACCCTGAAATCTTAATTTATACTTGGTGCAGACAGAACTATATGTTGTCCTGGCTTCCAGCTGTTTGCTGTGTCAGCACAGCTTTTACTAATGACCTGGAGACTGTCAGAAATCAGTCGACTGTTCAGCTCCAGCATGGCATCACAGTTCATTCCTGAAAACAGGAATGTGAGTGAAAACTGGCTCTGTCTGCTTAGATTTTTTGGTTTGCTATTAATTTGAAAGGAAAATATTATCACGAGCAGATATGATGGTGAAAGCATGGTTCCTTGGCTATTCCCCCATTTACTCTGACTTTTCTTTCCCTGTGTGGCTTTTCACTGCTGTTAAAATGCCTTCAGACTTCCCTGAGTTTAATGGATACCAGATGAAGAATTAGAGGTTAGAGCTGTGTGGTGGTTATTGAGGCAGCAGTTTCTCCATGTCACATCATCCTCCAGTTGCTTCCTTTGCAAAACTCCTTCCTGCTGCCTCTGAGACAGTCAGGGAGGATCCTTGTGATCTACATTGTTCTTTCCAGGGATGTTTTTCATTCTGGGTGAGGACAGGGAAGCGTGGGAGCTGATTTCCCACTGCAGCATGATTTACTTGTGCCCCTCCATGACCCCAAATTCAGTGCTGTCATAAGCCTTCCCTCCTGTCTCAGGGTTTGTTTTTCTTGGCCCCAAGAGGGTGGTAGTTGTTCAACAGAAGAAAAAGGGTGATGAGACCAACCCTCAAGTTGTCCGAGGTTCCTGGACCTGCTTTCATCACCCCAAATCTTTCACTGGTGGAGGCAAGCAGCTGGTATTGGGGTGGGGGTTTGGTTTATTCCTGCAGTGTAGCAGGGCAGGGGGAATGGGAAGAGAAAGATGCTTAGGGATAATACAGCAGTGGCTCATGTGAGTAGGTGTGTAAGATGTGGTCTGTCTTTGTGGAAGGACTTTGAAGACTCTTTAACAAGTAGTTCTGCTGTTTACACCTGATTTTTTCATGTAAGCTGGATTCCCTGGCTCTTTTTCCAGTGGAAGTGATGCAATACCAGGATCTTGGAGTCCTGGAGCTTCACCTTGAGCTTGGCCCCCTCCACCCCAAGGACACCAGAGAGACTCATACAGATTTTACTCTCTCCCCAGTCCCTCCACAGTGATGTCAAGGAAGCCAGATGGGCTTAACCCTGCTCCCACAGCCCAGAGGTGGTACAGCACCATTAGCTCTGGCTGCCTTAAGAGATTGTTAAAACCTAAACGTGTTCTGAGCTTTCTAATGAAAGCTGCCAGTGAGATTAAGGGAGATCAGGTGCTTTTTAATTAATGTGGTGGGGGGAGGCCAGACCACAACAGTGGCTCCGGTGGTTGCAGTCATCTCCACATCCCAAATGCCAGCAGATAGGTTTTTCTCCCCAGTGATAAGAAAATACACTTTAAATATCCTGACTTAGTAACCAAGGGATTCAATCAATTACTCAGTGTTTCACTAAATAGAGAAGTGCTGCAGCATGTGAACAGGGTCTGTTCCTTAAAGAAACCACTTAGAGGCTGAAAAGTTTTTTGGGTTGGTTTTTTGGGGTTTTTTTGGTGGGTTTTTTTTTGAGGTTTTGACAAAAAATTCAGCTCTTAGGGAGAAAATGGAAAACTATTGTGTTGCTGACTTGGTTTCCTCTCTTGTCTGCCGTGGTCCCCAGGAATGCAAACTTGCAGTGGTGAGGGAATATTGCCTTCATCTCTCCCTCATCATTCCTATCCCTCCTCCCCTCCCTCCCATTGATGTTTAGATGTGTGAAACACTTTTCACTTCAGAAGCTGCTGTGCTGGGTATTGAAAAAGAAAACAAGCCCCTTGTTATTAGTAGCTGTTACTATTTGCCAGAGCTGTATTTTCTGCTCTCTTCCAGCACACCCTCCTCCACAGCAGGAAATGAGGGGACGGTGGAGAGACCATAAACCAGAGAAATGAGCTTAATTATACAAACAAATGTGTTTATGGGAGTCTTGAGTCTTGGAGGCCCCGAACTGCACAGACCACTTTGCTGAGGGGCAGAGAATCAAAGTCTGCGGGCTCATTCCCTGTTAATTGGAGATGACATTCCCATCCTTGTGGGGCTGGTGGTGGTGTGCATTTTGTGTATTCAGATGCTGAGATGCACCGTGTCTCATTTTGGAGTACTGAGCTTTGTTAAACCTTCTCCCTTTGGAACTGTTGCCATGATCCGTCTTGGGTGAGTTGGTAGCATAGACAGGATCTGGAAAGCTTGGGATCAAACAGCAGTGAGCTGGCTGGGCACCATCACCTGGCTGGGGTGGGTCTTTTGGCTGTTTGTTGAGCTGTTGCTTCTACTCTGATGGTAGCAATGTACTCTGTGGTGGTTTGTTTGTCTGGACTTTCAGTGTTCATTAGCTCGTCCTCTACTCCCGTGTGTGGTCCCTGAAAGCTGGTTATCTCTACATAGTGCTGGAAGTGTGAGTGTCCACTCCCTGTCCACAGTTTGGCCCTTTTTGTTCTGTTTTGGCAGCCAGCTTGAAGCATTTGCCTCTCTACAGCAATCCTGCAGCCTCTGGTGTCTGTCTGAATTCCCGTTGGTGTCTGTCCTGCAGTTGTTGTCTCAGACACCTGAGCACAGGAGAGCTGAGCTGAGGGGTGTGGACAGCCTTGGGCTAGGAAGGAGCATCTCTGGGGTGATGAACACTGTGAGCTGCTCATGTGTTTCAATAGGCAAGTTAAATATATTGACTAGTCCTGTGTTGATCCCATGGTGGTTACAGGAATCATTCCTGGGCTCTGGTGATTCCCCATCTCGCCCTTTTCTTTACGGATGATCTTTGTTCAGCCCGGAGTGTTAATTTTCTTCCTTGGCATAAATCATCTTTGATGATTTCTGGGTTGGTGTGTGAGCCCCATGCTGTACATAAATGAATGAGTGACACGAGGAATATCTACCAATGTAGTTATGTTGTATGTAATGTACATAAGGAGAGAATGTATTTTGTTCATTTTTTTCTTAATAAAAATGTATATGCCAGCAAGGGTGTTTATTTAAGGTCTGTTTGTTCACATATTACTTCTGAGAATGGAAAAATGTCCGTGAAGGTCTTGTAGTGGTGGAGAAATTGTGAAACCAGTGGTGCGTTATGTCTGGCCTTGTTCCCTGACATCACTGGTGAGCAGAGTCAGTATCCCATAAATCCAGTGTGTTCCTAACATTTACAACAACTTTTATTGAGGAGGAACACGGAGTTAGAATATAGGCTGCTGCAAACCACTGATTTTTAATATTTGACTTAAACCAAAATCCTTTTTTTTTTTTCTTCTTTACATGAGCAGAAACTTAACCTGGAACAAAATGTTTTATTTTGGGCACTTGAAGGCAAATAGAGATGAACTGCCCACGCTGCTGCTGCTGCCCTCGAGTGATGCCATTCCTGGCTTACAGATGTGAGGTTTGACTCCCTCCTCCACAGCCTGACCTGAGAGTGAGGAGAGGCTGCAGACCAGGACTGAGTTGGGATGTAATGCAGAAATAAGGATGAGCTCCCTCTCCCTTCCCTCCGTGAGCCTGAAGGCACCCACAGCTCAAACAAGTGCTCTGGCTGTGGTGGGGCTGCCCTCACTCACATCAACCCAGCATCCCACCCCTCTGAGTCATCTGTTTTATAAATTAAGATAGGTTTTCCACCACTATCATACTTACTCCTGCATGGAAAAAATACGAGTTTTTCCATGGCTGGCTACCATGAAGGTCTGGGTTGGTTTTGCTCCTGCTGGTTCAGTGCCTTCCCATATAACATCTGCAGAGCAGAAGGTTGTGGCTCTGGAGCACAAGCCCTGCCCACCCCCTTCTCACTCAGCCAAGAAACGAGTCTTTTACATAAGAATGTTTATTGACAGAAATACATGATGCTTTCAAAATATATTTGTAGGAAAATGCAAGAATAATCTCTACAATCCAGTTCCTCAGTAAATTCCAGTGTAAATCAGACTCCTGTCCCCGTGAGAGATGCTGCTACACAGTACATAAGAGCTCTAGTATATGTGCAAGGTTCAACAGGTAGCCACCTTGGGAATTAGGTTTTCCTTCTCCAGTCCCTTATGGATTATGACTTCTGTGTGTCTTCTGTAGGCAACAGTCACAGTTTCAACCTCATCAGTTGGGTCATGGCACTGAGAGCGGGAGATAAAATGGTCCTAAAGTATTTACACGTTCCTTGTGAATCTGAAAATAGAAAAGTCTCTTGCAAGGACCTCTGAGCTGCTTGTAAAACTCTCTCCCAAAGGTAAGAGCAATAATCTCTTTGTACAACGTGTCAGATGTTAAAGCTGTTCTGGGGGAGAGAAGAGGAGCGTGGGGAAGGGAGGAGGGGCAGGGAGGGAGGAAATGCCTTTATTTATTATTTTTGGTCTAACAATTATGGCTACAGCTACAAAGGGAAGGGTTAAGGCCAAAGATGCTCATTGCTGCATTTCCTACCTGATTTTTTTTTTGTTTTCCAAAAAGAATGTTCTCAACATAAAAAAAAAAAAAAAAGGTACTGTTTTCTTTTCCTGTGGAAATAGTTCTTTAAATAGGGGAAGGAAAATCTACTATAAAATATTAGTGGTTTAAAAATATGGTGTCTGGAAAAATAAATAAATGTACAATTCCTATTCAAATATAAATCACTATAAGCACTTGCTGAGCAGTTCACTGGTCTCTGCTCGGAAAGATTTAAGGTTACTTGATCTCAAGCCTTTGTAGGGTTCTTCTGGAAAGTCTTTGGACCTGATTCATTAAAGCACTTCAGCATCTCTTTGCTGGGAAGGGGGAATCTTTAGGCACATGCCAAAGCCCAACTGCCTGGAGATGCCCTGCCAGGGGTGTCCTCATGGAACACCAGCCCCTGCGACCACGGCGTTGCTGCTGCCCCATGTTTTTGCTGTATTTGTTGTCTGGGAAGGACAGAAAGGTGAGGTCACCGACCTGCTGCTCGTCTCTCAGGGCAGCTGGGAAGCCAAGACACTCATGGAAGCTATTGTGGATACCCAGACCAGTTCTCTGAGCCTTGTGGCCACGTTACTGAGCTGAACTTGATGCTGCCAGAGCAGGGACAAAGCCGTGGCGCAGGGTTACCTGGGTGAGAGGTGTTTTCCTGCTTCGTGTCAAATTCTGATGCCCTACCAGGCTGGCCTTTAGCTTTTCCTTTCTTTCTTTCTTTTTTTTTTTTTGGTATTTATTTTAACTTTTATTTCCCCTCCCCTCCAAAATGACTTCCCCATAGTGCAGTGCACAGGTAAGTGAGGTGTGCAGGATACATCGCTAATGAATAGCAGGAATATTTACATACAAAAATAGAAAGGTTTTGAACACTTCAGACTCTGCCCTTCAGTGCAGGAGAGAAGGGGGAAGAGCCTCTTGTGTCTTCTGCCTGTCCTGGGGCTGAGAGAACCACCCCGACCCTCTCTTTCCTGAGTACTCCCGAGGACCAACTCGACCTGATTTCTCCAAGCTTCCCATTGCTTGGCTCTGCTTTTCCCCTCATTCAGGGCAGCCATGGGAGCGGATCCCAGTCGTGGCAGAGCCCGAAGGAAATCTCCCTGTTGTGCATGTGATGAGTGCACAGTTGATGGCAAACGGGAGAGGGAGGGCAGTGCTTGGACACTGCTCTTCTCTGCAGCTCCTCTGGTTTGCAGGGGGCTTGGGACAACCACCGTCCTCCTGGTGGGAAGTGTGCTCACCCAAGTGACCTTCTGGTTCTCTCCTCTCTTTCCTGTGTGCTGGAGGATGGATCCCTGACTCTGCCAGGGCTGAGCTGCTTCACCAGCACCAGTGCAAAGGTGTGAAACTCTCCCCATCCTTTTAGAGCCACTCAGGAGCTGTGATGGGGAGCAGAAAACCAGAAACAACCTTAGTCCAGCCATGGGTTTCTTTTCCCCTCTACAGACTTCAGCAGAGGGAGACCTGGATGACAAACCAAGGGCTGCAGGACAAAGCTCAGTCCCAACCTTGCTGCTGTGCTGGAAGTTGCTTTGCAGGTCTCTGTTGTTTTACTGGCTCGTGAGGAAGAGCTTCAGAGCTTGGGCTGAGCTTACAAACCTCAAGGGGAGGAAACACCAAGGGCTCTACAGGTGGAAAACCCTGAATGCCACCAGGCTGCCTGGCTTGTTCTTCTGCTGCTCCTTTACCTCTTCTGCTGCTCCTTTACCTCTTCTGCTGCTCAGGCAGGAAAACATGAGCACAAAAATCACAAACCACGGTGGGGCACATCACCCACGGTCTCCTGCAGGATGGGTGAAGGCCATGAGGTGCTGCTGCATAATTCCTGGAAGGCAACTGACCTTTCTGTAGGGAAATGCAGCACCAGAGGTGGCCTCCTGCACCACGAAACCCCCAACATTATGCCTGGCATCGCTCTTGATCTCCACACCCTTCCCACGAGGGACGAACTCAAGGAATTACTCCTTTTCCTCTCCTTCCCTATCTCATTCAGTCAATACAAGAAGCTGCTGCACCCGTCTTGGTCTCCACGTGGGTGCAGGATCTGTTCCACAGCCCTGGGTGACAGGGCTGAGCATCACTTGGCACTGCTGCATCCCTCCCATCCTGCTGGGTCCGGATGCATCCACCTGCCCACGGCACAGCGAGGGGCTCTTGTGCGTTTTAGCCGGCAGTTTCTGGGGAAAGGATGGAAACTGGATTCAAAAAGAATGGGTTTTTCCACCTTTTTCCACTCCATACCTGGGTGTTGGGGAGGGCAGGGTGATGACTAAACAGAGGGGTTTTTGAGCTGTAGTTGCCAGCTGCTGGTTTGCTGTTGGATTTTCTCCCTCTCCCATCCTGTTTGCTTTGTTTCTCTTCAGTTTTGAGTCTCTCGGTAGCTGCAGGACGTGGTTGGCGTGGTCGGACGTGGGATGGGAGGAGACACCAGCAGCTCTTCAGGAGCAAAGCCACCCTGTTTGCCCATGGCTGTTCAGTTCTGGTGTGGTAGGTGGGTGGGGGGTGGAGGATGCTTGCCTTGATGTGGCCACCAAAGTGTCTTGACTTGATATGCCCCAGAGGTGTCTTACGCCCCTTCCTCTTCCGTCCTGCAACCCACGTGGTGGCACAAGGGGCCATGATTAGTTCATTAAGGGATTTTCTGGGTTTTTTTGGGGGGGGGGATTTTGCCTTATTTTGGAGCTGTGTGTGCGTGTGTAGAAGGATTAAGGGGTTTTTTGGGGGAGAGTGGTGGTCGTTTTTTGCTTGATCGTGTTCTGCACCCTATAAATGCGTGTCCTCCTCCTCCTCCAGGTCCTCCTTCATGAGGGTGTCGAGAGGAACGATCCAGCTGTCTCCCAGCTCACCGTTGAGGTTCACCTTCTTCTCCTGCATTTCGGAGGAGGTCTCCATCACCTCCAGCGTGGGGTTGTCATGGTAGCCGTTCTCCATGGTCTGCAGCTCCTCGGTCAGGCGCTGCTACGAGAAAAGAAAACCCATAAACCCCACTGGAAAACACCTTGGCCACGCTGTGAGTGTCACCTCAGGGCTGTCACCCCCCAGGCAGCCGTGACAGTTGCCCCTATAGCTTTATATAACTACACATAGAGACTTTCACAGTGAGATTGAGGCTGGGGGGCAGCGAGGGGATAGCATGGAGCTGGCAAGAGAGAGACTCTGCTAATGATGGGAGGGAGGAAAGAGCAGCCAGAGACATGTGGAAAACCTCCAGGAGCAGCTGCCAGCTTCAGCTTGGTCCACTCAGGACCTTGGGAAGAGGTTGAGTATTGCTGCCTTGCCCCAACCCTGCATCCCAACTCCTGCCTGCCTAACTCAACTCTGCTCTTCCTCTCCCCTTTCTCCCACCTTGTCCCTTTTTAGCTGTTTTATTATTATTCTCCTCCTTGACCCAGGGGCAGCTCCCACCTTGCAGAAGGTGCTGGCTCTTGCCCCTCCCTAAGCATCATCCCTCCTCATCCTGGAGCTCAGTGGAAACCAAGCAGGGAATGATGGAATCAAGCACTTGATCACCCTGGTCCTTTGATGTGCTTCAGGCTCCGACTCAGCCCTTCATCCCCTGGCAGACCCCCAGCCTACCCTAATTTTGCATCCACTTGGGCTCCTTCATCCTTGTCCTTCCCTAGAGGGATTCAGTGGGGAACTGTAGTCCTTGGTCAGCCCTTTTTGGGACAGCAGGGCTCTTAGTGGGTCCTTCATCCCCATCCTTCCCTGGAAGGATTCAGTGGGGAACTGCAATCCTTAGTGAGCCCTCTCTGGGGAATGTAAAGCTCTCAGTGGGCACCCCTGTTAAAATCTGCCTCGATTTACAGCTCGATCTATTACAGTGCTCCTAGTAAATGTCAGGAGACAGGCGTGGGAGGGAATCCATGGAGAAGGAAAGGGATGATGAAGGAAAACTGCAGGGCTTGGCACTGGCAGAGGGGCTGCAGAGGCGCTGCTGGGGGTCCCCTGGGTCGCTCATGGCAGGGGAGATGTGGGCAGGGACGGTGGGGTGGAAAGCAGAGGACACACCTGGGCTCTCCCAGGGGCTGCTTCCCTGTGGGATTGCTGGTCCAGCCCCCAGAATGATGGATGGATGCTCGGGCAGCGCTTTCTCCCGCCGTGGCAAGGCACCCCCTGGCCATGCAGCAAGGGCAAGGGGGATTTTAAGCTGGGCTTTTAGTAGGCTTTAGTCCTGTTAAAAGCTACTGGACCCTACCAAGCGCCGGAGGTGAGAGCTGGGGGTGTTATGGATGCAGCTCCCGCCCCTCCGACCCCTGTGTTGGAACTCACATTAAAGATCAGGGCCACATGTCCATCATCAAACCCGGGGAGATCAGGGTGGATGTGCTGGGTATTTCCAAGGGAAAACAACAGAGGGAGGAGGGGAGGGAAGGTTGGAGAAAAAAAAAAAAGTAAAATAAAAAAAAAAACTTTCAAATCATTTTTGGAAACGAAGCAGGAGGAAAATAAAATAAACCACCCAAAAACAAAGCCAGGAAGGAGAAATGTGTTTGATTTTCGGAACTCGCATCCCTTGCTTTGGTGGCGCTGCTTTACCCGGTGCCTGGTGGGAATTTACCTCCGGAACATCCAACTGGGACTGGTACCTGTTCCTCTGCACCAGGATATTTGAGGGACACACATTCCCATCGCTAAAAATACCCTCTTTCTACCTGTTTTTTGAGCAATATGGGGCAAGAGTTGTTATACTGCTCCCTGTCCCTGCTGGGATGTTTTTCACCCCAGCCAGGGAGATTTCATCCAAGGGATGATGAAACCCCAGGGGGACCACACTGCAGGTCAAGCATCTCTTGAGGTCCTGCATCCTCCCCCATTTTTTTCTCAAAAAATCAAGCCTTGTAAGTACAGGCAATTCTGATGCTGGTGTTGGTTTGCTCTTCCCTGCCTCCTGTGTTCACCTCCTTTACACTGCAAGTATCTAAAGCAAAGGCTGCCTTATCCCTGTGGGGCAAAGTTTGGGATCCCTGAGGAAGGATGAACTGGTTTGGGGGGAAATGACTTGAAGTAGGATGCAGGGGTTTGCTTCTTCATTGGGAGGATGGTTTACCCTGATTACATAATTTGATTTTATCATTATTTTTTTTCCTCCCTTTCTGTTTTTCTCTGTTCTGGAGCTGAATCCTCAGCAAGAGCAGCTGGGACCAATGAAAACCTTGGTGCTGGTGCCGCAGGGTGTGGGAATGGCCAGTCCTTGCAGGTGGATGCTGCACTAAAATCACCTAAAATTGCTTCCTGAGATAAAAATTACATTATTTTCATTTTCCATGTCCTGTTCTTCCTTAAATCCTGCTGCTGCTGCTCTGAGGTTTGGCCCTGGCCCAGCTCTTGCAAAGGCTGAGCTGTGCAGGGTTGATGCCCTCCTGTGGACGTTCTCCTTCCTCCCTCCCGCCCTGCACACAGCCTCGAGCTCCCTGGCACCCCTGGGAAGGCATCGAGGTGATTCTGGGCACCCACTATTCATAAAAGTATTTCAAGAATTTTTTTTGGGGGGGTATAGGTGGTTTTGGAGGGGGGTTTTGGGTTGAGAAAGCCTTTCTTGTCAAAATTATGACCCAAGGGTGCTGCCCAGCTGTGCTGTGCCCTGGATGGCAGCAGGGATGGGTGCCCAGCCTCTCCTATTCCTGCTTTTCATCCTGGCTCCTTTCCCCCCTCAAAGAAGCAGCTCCTGCCCCTCAGGAGCACCCACAGCACTTGGGCATCCCTTGAGCAAAGGTGGTGCCCACTGGGCGAGCCAGGATGTCTCCACCAGCAGAGACGGCAACACTGGTGATCCTCATCTCCTGAGGGGGATGAAAAGGTCCCGGGATACCCGTCCCACCCCCTGCCACCTCACCTGGTCCTTCTTCTGGGAGAAGCGCTGGTGGCAGCAGCCGTAGATGGCGGCGATGAGCAGCAGGGAGCCGGCCAGGGTGACGATGGTGATGATCAGGGGGGTGCTGAACTCGTCGATTATCGCCTCCCTCTCCATCTTGTCGTTGGTGACGTTGGCGATGCCGATGCCCAGCTGCCACCACACAAGGGACAGGTCAGGCCCTGGAGCCACCCACCCACCGACGCACCTCGGGGTGCCATGGGGAAGCTGTGCCCTGAGCAGGGACACACTCACCTGCTCTAACTTGTCCTTCCTCTCCAGCTCCTCAAGGATGTTTTCAGGGTGCAAAGGGACTGGGGGGAGAAAGAGGCTGCAATGAGCACAAGGCAGGGGGGGCGAGGTTGTGCCACCATCCCCTGGTCCGTGGGGTGATCCTCTTTCTGGAGATGTGTGGTCATGAAGCCAACCCTTTTAGGTTCTTCACAGCCAGACAAGGAGCCAGGATCTCTTGGAAGGGGGACAACCCCCAGTCCCCACCATCCCCCAGCCCCAGGAGGTTCTGGGCATCTCCAGTGGGTGATTTATGAGCAAGGCCAATGAGGGACTGTTACCAGCTCCTTCAGGCCATGCCAGAGCAGTGCAGGATTAGTCCCCAGTGCCTGGCTGCCTTGCCTCAGGTCAGATGCTGGAGGCTGGACTCCCCACCTAATGCCTGGTTAGGTTGCCCTGATGATGAGGAAGGGAGGGATGGAGCTCAGGCCTTCCTCCCCTTCGTGTTACAGCAGCAGGATGTCTCCATCTGCCTGGCACCCTGGTCCTAAAGCAACACTTGGGCATCCCAGGGCTGAGATGGATTTCCCCAAAGGGCTGTGACATGGGCAAGAAACTCCCCTCTGTGGTCCCTTAGGAAAGGATTTGAACTGGGCACTGGATTTTAACCACTTGGGAGGAATTTTTCATCCTGGAGACTGGTTTCCCGCCTTTAGGCATCGTGGATGGGAGAGGGATCTGGTGCCTTCCTTGGAGAGAAAATCTCATTTCTGGTGTCTTCTGAGCCAATGGGATGGGGCAGCCCGAGGAACGGAGCCCCTTGGCCAAGCTCCACCAGACCTGAGGGTTCTGCCAAGCCTCCACCTGCATCCCCATGCCAGGGTCCCCAGTGCCAGTCCCATCCAGTCCCACTCCGGGCAGGAGGGTGGGGTCATACTCACGGTGCAGGACCACCTGCACATCCCAGCGCTGGGACTGTGGCTCGTGGGACAGCAGTGTCACCGTGCAGCCCTCCCTGCTGGCGTTGAACGTGTGCCGGCCCGTCGAGCACAAGCTCTCGAAGAAGGAGACGTTGGCGCTCGCCGTCCTCCACTCGGCCTGTGGGGACAACGAGGGTCAGCACTGTCCCCCCACCCAGGGACTGCCCAGGAACACCTCACCCCTTCAGCAGCGATGGGAGATGTCCCATCTTTTAAGAATGACCCCTCCAAGGGAAGACTGGATGTGGCACTCAGTGCCATGGTCTAGTCGACACGGTGGTGTTTGGTCACAGGTTGGACTCAGTTACTTCAGGGGTCTTTTCCAACCGAATTCTCTCTGTGATTCTGTGATCTTCCCTCATCCCTTTGCACTGCCCGGCTGCTGCCGGCCCTCCCAGGGAACAGGAAAAGTTTAAAAGTAGTTTCTTTACAAGAAGCCGAGCTCTTGGCTGCGGTTCCTCACCGGGGCCCTGCACCAGCCTTATCTGCGAGCCGCAGCCTTTGGCGTTACAGGAATAGCAGGTCCCTGAGGGAAGCAGGGCGGGGTGGCTGGGGAGGCTGAGGGGCCACAGTGGGAGCAGGGCAGGGCTGTGCAGCCCCACTTTTCCCCCACAGGCATCTTCAGCTGTTCTGCCACCTGCATTTCTACCATCTGTCCCCACCAACATGGGTCCCTGTCCTCCTTAGAGCTTCCCGACTGCTCCATGGGGAAGAGCAAGAGACAGTGTTTTGCTTCTGGATAGAATCACAGAATGGATCACAGAATGGTTTGGGTTGGAAGGGACCTTATAAATCATTTAGTTCCATGCCCTTGTCATGGGTAGGGACATTTTTCACTAGACCAAGTTGCTCCAAGTCCCATCCAACCAGGCAGTGAACACTTCCAGGGATGGAGCATCCACAGCTTCTCTGGGCAAACTGGAGCATCCCTGGGGGGACCATCCTGGTCAGTGCTAGAGGGGTGATAGAGGGGTAGGTGGAGCCCATGCTCCCTCTAAGATATTCCTGAGGCTTTTTGTATCTGCTCAGCGCTTTGTAGCAGCTGGGAGCTCACTAGAGACCATCACCCTCGGCATGCACAGATCCCAAAGTGTGGATGTGGCACTGAGGGACATGGTTTAGTGTTGGATTTGACAGTGCTGGGTTAGTGGTTGGACTCAGTGATCTCGGAGGGCTTTTCCAACCTTAATGATTCTATGATTCCATGCACAGACCTGGCCTCCACAGGTCCTGTATGGAACGTGCTGCATATACAGCTCCTTCGTGCACAGGTGCTCGTGCACAAGGTCTTGCCTGCAGAGTCCTGCGAGTAAAACTCCGCAATCCACGCTGAAACGAGGTGACTGGATGGGAAAGGCTCTGCTCCTGCCAGCTCCATTCCCCCCAAACCTTCCCCTCTCTCTCCAACACCACTGGTGGCCGGCAGCATCCCGCCTGCTGCACCGGGAGCTGCCCGGCCGAGGAAGGCACATAATCTCACCCCATCTTATCTAAATATTTGGGAAGCAGTCAGTGGAGACAGGATGCACTTGCCGGGGCGGAAGGCCGGCCCCGGGTACAGTGCGGGGGTGAGCTCAGCACCGTGAGGCCCCGGCTGTCCCTGGGAACCTCGCCTGTCCTTTCACTTCGCACCGGGAGAAACCTCCCTGGGGCCTCTCGGGAGTTGTACCATCCCGGGTGCATTCCTGGGGAAAGAGCTGCGTGGGAAACCTGCCTCCGGGGCAGCAAGGCAGGGTGGCATTCCCTAGAAAGCTGGTTCCCAACAGGACAGGGAGGAGGGGGCTGTGGCTTGGTCGTGGCGGTGGTTTTATCATGTCTGGACGCTGGGTGTTGCTCCTACGCCTGGAATGTCCTGAGGTTTATCAATCCCTGGCTGTGCAGCGCTTTCTGCTCGGCAGAGGCAGGGAAAGCCCCTGCTGCCTCCCTGCATCCTCCTTCCCCCGCAGCTCTGCATTCCCCCAGCCCTTAATAACCCTCTTCTCTCCCTACCACCCTGTGGGGGGAAAAAAAAAAGGCTTTAAAAATGCTTTTTTTCTTGGGTGGGAGAGGAAACTGGATGCGAGGCTAAAACGCAACTGAACACCAAAACCACTTCGCTGCCGGCTGGTGAGCGGTGTCCAAACCCCTTCCGAGGCTGAACTGGGAACCCCTCTCGAGGCTGAACTGGAGGGACTGACCCTTTTCAGGCTTGGAGAGGGGCAGGGTAAGGCCGCTGAGCCGGCAGGGATGCCCTGGCAGCTCTCCCCTCCCCGCTCGCATTCCTTGGCCGGAGTTGAGAGGCGCTGCCGAGCAGCTCGGATCCGGTTCCCACACTGGCGGGGACCTAAAACCAACATCCCCGAATGAGGTAACAGCACTTGAGTCAACAAACCACCCCCGCCAGCTGGACAGGGCGAGGGGGACCACGACCCTCCTCGGTCAGGGGGTCCCTCCACCTGCTCCGGGGAATGTCCCGCTGTGCCCAGACTGGTGGGTGTCACACAGAAATTCCCTCAGTAAAGGTCAGGTGCTCCTGCTGTTGCTTTTGCAACCCCCACTGCAGCAGGTTCTCCCAAGCATCCACCGACTCAGCTCCCTGGGCACACCCACGACCCGGTGGGGGACACGATGGAGGAGGACCAGTGACTCCCTGGGAAGTGGCCACAGGGTCATGTGGCACAACCACAGCTCGGGCTGCACCAGCCACCTCTGACATCATCACCTCTTGCTTCACTTGACTCATTTTGGGGCTGGGATGAGGAGCAGGACACCCATCTATACATCCACTGACCCATACATCCATCTCTTCTTCCAAGGAGGGAGTTACTCAAGCAGCCAAGAAAAACCCAACTGAAAATACACTTGACAGCCAGTCCTTGGGAAAAGGCATTCTGGGGAATGTGAAGCATCAAGCTAATAAGCCTTATTAAAAAACCCATTGAGATCCTGCTCTAATCAAAGGAAGGAGAAGGAGAGGATGGGGGAACATGGACCAAACTGTTCAGGGCTGGTTCAAAGCATCACCTGAAGAGGAAGGATGCAGGGAACCAACCAGTCCATAAAATATATTTGATCCACAAAGTGGTACCAATTGTATAATTGGCTTTTGTTTATTATTTATAGTTTGAGTTCCTTTTTATTTTTAAATTTGCTGGAGAAACTGAGGTGTGATGGGGCAAAACGTCCACAATTCCTGGGTTCAGTCCCAACTGTTTGCTGGGGTCTTTGCATCAACATTGCTGCCCCACGAGCCCAGACATGGGGTGAGTGGCTGCAGTGCCTTCTCCCTTGCCACGTGTGATCTGGACATGTCCCCCACCACTGGTCCCCCACGTTGCCCTTGATGCTGCCCTGGTTTCTTGCTGGATCTGAATTTTCAGTACAATGCTGCTCCAACTCTGGCTCAGGATTGGAGCCATTTCTGGAGCCACTTCTCCTTATAGCACACACTTTCCTGTTTTCCCACGGGCTGTGAAATGCAAAGGATTTTTTCACTTTGCTGTCAGGATTTGGCTGGGGATGTGTTTACCAGGGCCTACAAAGCAGGGAAGCCGGATAGTGCCATTTCTCTGTTATCTGCTCCGCTGAGGAGGCAGAGAACTGGTCACAATTTTCAGGAATCCAACGAGTGGAAGGTTGATGGGAGTTGTTTTGGCAGCCCAGGAGGGCGCTGCTATGGGAGGATGCACCTTTGGAGCCTTTCTGTGGCTGTTTTGAGGCATAATTGGCGTTTTGTACTAACAGTGATTGGGCTCATTATTACACCCAGAGGAATCAAAGGGAAACGGGATGAGGGACTCGCTGCTCACCAGCTCCAACACTCCATTGCCCAATGGAGTGGGCACAGAGGAGTGATGGATGAGGCCAAGCTGAGATGTTTGCCCACTCCCTAACTCACCAGTGCTTCCAAAAAACCTCCAGCAAAGCCATGGGAAGGACAGCAGCTCCATAACTGTACCCACAAGGAAGAGGGAAGCATTAAACACCAGCACGTTCATAACTAATCTCAGGCTCCAAAACTGGGTTTTGTCAATCCGATTAAATATTTTTTTCTATATTCAGTATAAAATTTGATGAGAAGCTTTCCCAACATGAAACCTGCAGCCACGTCCAGGCACTGCAGGGGGAAAGGGGTGGTCCCAGGAGAAACTGGGGCATCGTGGTAATAAGGTCCCCCCTTGGAGTCATCCTCAGCCTTGACAGCAACACTGAGAACACCATCACTGCTGTGGGTGTGTGGGCAAGGAGCACTTCCAGCCAGCAGCAGCCCAAGTAGGAAGGTGGTGACCATGAGATGGCAGCAGAAGCAGGTGCTTCCCCCCCTCCATGAGCACCGTGGGTGCTGTCAGGAGGTCCAAGCCCTCTCCAGGGCAGCCAGGCAGGGCCACCACCAAGGCACAGGGAATTTCCAGAGCTGCTGTGGTCAGCAGGAATGATTGTGCTCGTCTCAGCCTGTGTCTCAAGGGGTTTTATAAACAGTGTGGCTTCACTTGGTGAAGACTGAGGACAGGGGAAATGGTTTTAAATTAAAAGAGGAGAGATTTAGATTAGATATTAGGAAGAACTTCTTCCCTGTGAGGGTGGGGAGGCCCTGGCACAGGTTGCCCAGAGAAGCTGTGGCTGCCCCATCCCTGGAAGAGTCCAAGCCCAAGTTGGACAGGGCTTGGAGCAACCTGGGATAGTGGAAGGTGTCCCTGCCCATGGCACAGCCTGTGACCACATCCCTGAAATGCCAATTTCCTGATGCTTAAACTGCCAGAAATCAGGGCATTATAATGCCAAAACCTACCCCTGAGCCCCACCCACAACTCAGGACCTCACCAGCCAAGTAGTGTCTCTTCCCCTTTATCATCAGCCTAAAACTTCATCCAATTTAGAAGTTATCAGTATTTTGTGTCTTTCCTAATACAGGAGACTCACAGTTTCCACAAGAACCATTTTGAAGGTGGATATCCCTCAGGAACACCAGCAGACAGTGCCCACCTACCAAAAGGGGTCTTGGTGTGCAGACTTGTGTTGGGCTTGCCTGTCTCCAGCCTTGGCACTACATTTTGCTACTCCTTGGTCTTGTACAGGGTCCAAACCAAATGAAATGGAGTTTTTTGCTCTCACTTTAGGGTTCTGTGAGAGCTGATACAGCATCAAGGAGCACAGTGAATCCCAAACTCCAGGTTCCAGTGCTTCCCAGTTGCTCTGCAGTCGGATGCTGCCCTATCCCAGTGTGAGGTTGCAAGGTCTCACCAACTACACAGCAACTCTGGAGGAACACCACATTTCTTTCTTGGGTTTTGGAACAAAATTTCTGCCCCTCAGTTAAGGCAAAAAGTTCTCCTGTCAGGATTTGCATAGGGAAAGATTTACCCTTTAAAATTTCCCATTTAACTTTTTGTAAGACCTCTGTGGGCTCAGCTGGTCCTTCAGCTTGAGGAAAACCACATGGGCCCCTTCTCTTGCCACATCCCCCACTGGCTGACACTGCTGAGCGTGGGTTTGCATTCACCATTTTACACTGGTCGCATCTTATTTTGATGAAATTACTCTCATTTCTGAGCATTTTCTCACGTGCTCAGAGCAGCAGCTGATCTCCCGTCACAACCCAGCTGCTAATCCTCCATAGAAGTCCAAAAAGGTGGTACTTACACAGGTTTTGGCTTCTTTCAGATACATGGTGAGCCAGTTGTTTTGCACCTCCACAGGTGCACCTTTAGCATCTTTACAGATGACCTGGAAAGACAAAAGAAAAGCAACTCTCAACGGCTGGGAAAGGTTGGAAGGACAGCTGGTCACTGATTTAACTGCCCCAAGCCAGGAGATATCCCAGCAAAATCTCTGCTCCATTTTATGGACACAAGACAGGCCCAGGAGCCCTTCACTCAGCCCTTTACATGTGGAAAGGGTTTTCACAGATGCCTGACACAATTGTCCATGGAATGTTTGCTAATGCCCTTCCCAGACCAGGCCTAGGATTTGCAGTATGGGGTAAAGCAGGAATTTCATGGGGAGTAGGAAGATCCATGCCAGCAGATTGTGATGCAGCCCAGCCCCACAAAAGATGATCATCCAGAAACAGGATCCCCTTCCCACCTTCCCAGCGCTTTGGTTATCCTGAATTGTGTTTTGAGATCCCCCCTAAGTTCCCAAACCACTTTCTGCTGGTATCATTCATGTGCTGTTTATGCTGAATTGTGATCTTTGCCCTCTCATCAAATCCAAGTTCACACCAAGGCAGCTTCTGCTCTCCATAATTCTTCCCTTCTTCCCAAATTTCACTTTTTCCCTCTTCAACACCCAGACCATAATCTCAGAATCATTGAATCATTTAGGTTGGAAAAGCCTTCTAAGATCATCCAGTCCAACCATTCCCCCAGCACTGCCAAGGCCACCACTAACCCATGTCCCCAAGTGCCGCATCCACATGGCTTTTAAATCCCTCCAAAGATGGGGACTCCAATACTACCCTAGGCAGGGTGTTCCAAAGCCTGACCACCCTTTCAGAGAGGATTTTTTTACTCAATATTCAATCTAAACCTCCCCTTACACAACTTGAGGCCATTTCTTCTCATCCTGTCACTTATTACCTGGGGGAAGAGATCAACCCCCACATCACTAAAACCTCCTGTCAGGGAGTTGTAGACAGCAAGAAGGTGCCCCCTGAGCCTTCTTTTCTCCAGGCTGAGCCTCCCCAGCCCCCTCAGCTGCTCCCTTCCCCAGCTCCTTTCCCTTCTCTGGACATGCTCCCCTTCACCTCCATCCTCTGTTGTCTCTTCACTGGGAAGCTACAGGAGAAAGGGATGGGACTAAATGACCTTTAAAGGTGCTACAGAGTGCCCACCTTCCCATAGGTGTCATTACCTCATTTTGGAAAGAAGTGTTCGGGTGCTGGTGGCCAGGACTGCTGGGCACTGTGTGGTCCCCTGGGGCTGGGGGGGATGGCTGGGCACTGTCAGGGCCCCGGGAGGCACTGGTGGGTTTGGCTGATGTAGGTCCAACATCGTGGCTTCTCTGGTCTGAGTCCTCTACATGCACCAAAAAAAAAAAACAAGCAGGGAGACACTGTTACGGTACAGAGGATACAGCTGACACAGCTCTGTTGGGGATCAGCTGAAAATAAGCTTTCGGCTCCAGCCCTGCCTTGAGGATCATTGTGTCAAAGCTTGGAGAGGCTTTGGGTTGCTCCTTTTAATTTATTTTTTTTTTAGATTAACTTCGATATGGAAAGAATATAATTCCTGATTTTACTTTCTGCTGCTGGAACACATCAGAGCGTTCGGAGAGCTGAACCCAAAGGCTGTGATGGCTGTGTGTGGGTAGCTGGGTAATCACCTAAAAAAGAAGTATGGGATGACCCTCATTTCGCTTGATCTGGGGTGTCTTCCACGAAGGTTTCCTCAACAGAGGTAGTAGACCTGGCTACCCAGGATTTCCCAACCACCTCCATTAGGAGGGAATGAAGTGCCACAACCTCTGTTGGCTGCACCTCCATGGAAGAAGTCCAGGGGGACACGTTTAGAAGTAGTGCCTGGTGCTAAGTGAGACAGCCTGGGGTGTTACTCCAGAAGGGCACAAGCCCCATGTCTACCAACCCCATGCAGGTGTCTGAGACACCTGAGATCTGAGGGACCTCAGATGATTTTGTAAAGGTCTGGAGCATCTTAGAATTATCTGTGCAATGGGAGCAGTGCAAGGAGCATAGCAGCCTCCTGCCTCCCCAGTTCCCTTTGAAGATGTGAATCTTCATCCCTGGGTTCCTAATTGATCCTTAAATGGTGACAAAGAGAAATAAAATGCCACAGGATGTTCACAGCCTGTTTGCTTTTGGGACTCCTGCCTCTTCCACAGAAAAGATGAGGGATATTTCTCTCCCAGACACATTCTGAAGGCTCCAGGAGAGAATTAATTCCAAAGCCATCTGTTTCCCTTGCATTCCCTTACCTAGTTATTAAATATAAAGTGTTTTTTAGACCTCTTCAGGCTTAATGCTTGAGGTCAAATTTGAATTAACATATTTTCATATATCATCCTTTAATGAAGAGCAGTCCTGTGGAGCAGGAGGGGAATGAAACATCCTTCATGATGATACTCATTTCACCTCCTTATGGCTGCTAAAATGCTCAAAACATGACTTGGATGCATCCAGTGAAGATGGTCTTGCATTAAGACCTTGGCCCATTCAGTGATGCCAAGAGCTGACGGGGATGGAGATGGTTTTAGAGTGGCTTCTTTATTCCAGGTAACTGGAAATTGGTTCAAGAACAACATTCTCCAGGGGAAAATAATGAAGGGCTTCAGTGTCATCATAGCTTTTATTCAGAGCCAAATGGGAGCTGAACCCCACAATCCCAGCCAAGTCTGGAAGGCTCCATGGAGCCCTCACACTCCCACAGGCTGACTCCTTCCCTGGGAATGCTACCAGAGAAAATGCCAAGGGGGACACTAAGCTGTGCCTCAGCAGGGCATTTGTAACTAACATGACTCTGTAAAGCTCTAGAGATCCAGAGAAAAAGTATTAATGATGTTCAGCAAGATCCTGAACACCACATGGACACTCCTAATGCTGCTCAGACAGAAGTCAGCAGCCAAACCCCTCCCGCAGCAGTGAAGAATGTCCTCCCCAAGTGCTTAGACTCTTTTAGAGGTTGTAGACTCAGAGTTTAGCCACAAAATCTCCTTAGTCATCTAAAGCTCATTTGCTGTGGATGCCCAGACAGCCTTCACTAAGCTGTCAGCTGCACTAGGGATCTCCTGCTCTCAACATTCCGGGGGCTGTCAGACTGTTTCACCAGCTCTGCAGTGTCAGTCCCCACCCCTGAACCCATCGCTGCCGTCTGCCGTCACTGGAGATCGAGTCACTGCAGTTGATGGTGCCCTGGGCACTGTTTAGTCCATCCAAAAGCCACAGCCAACACTTTGCCAGTTGATTCTTGCCTTGAGTTTCACAGACTGCATTGACTCGACCTCTGCCGACGGCAACGGGGACCTAAATACAAGGGTGTCACAGAGACAACTGCGCTGGGAAGTCCTAAAATGATACAAGGTGATGACACCCCATAATGACAGGAGGTGTTCAGGGTAGGCAAAGACCACAAAAGGGCCTCCCAGCACAAGAAATCAAGGTTCTCATCTTCTGGTACCTGCTCCAGGAGTCAGCGTGGTGGCTGCCTCAGGGCTCTTGTGGATGCTGCCAGGTGGTGAAGTCGGAGATGTTTTACTGGTGGGGAAGGGCAGAGATCCACTTAAAGGGGTGAGAGAAGTGTTGGTGCTTCCAGGTCTGGTGGAAGAGGCAAGGTCCTGGACTGGAGAACTGGAAGAAGAATGAGGCTGCTTGGTGACGTGTGTGGAAAAAGGGGTACGGTCCTTGGGGCCAAGGGCAGAGCTGCTGCTCAGGACTCCGGTGCTCTCAGTGGTACTGGCCAAATGATCCGGAGGCTGGCCTCCCTGAGCGTCTGACCTGGATGTGGCAGCAGCCCCTAAACCTCCTTGGGTGGCTGGAGGGCTGCTCACATGAGTGAGGACAGGGTTTGCAGTAGTGGTGGTCCCCAAGCTTCCCGACCTGTCTGTAGGACTAGTCTGCTGCTCGGCAGCAGCGGGGGCTGCAGCAGGGCTGCCCGTGGATGCTCCAGAGCTGGCTGCAGAGCCGGCCTGCTGGGAGCTGGGGGGTGATGTGGTGGGGGCAGGTGTTGGGTTTCCCTGTTTGGTGGTGGTGGTGGCCGCTTGCACTGTGGTAGGTGACGATGCAGGGCTGGATGGGGTGGTTCTCAGAGTGTTTGCAGCGGTGGTGCCTTGAGCGGTGGTGGGTGATGCGGAAGAGGGTGCAGGGTTTTCTGGCTTCGCTGTTGTGGTGGTCGTTTGAACTGTGGTGGGTGATTTAGGCTCGGGTGGTGCGTCTCCTGCACTGCTTGTGGGGGTGGTCACTTGTGCCTTGCTGGTGGCTGTGGTCGTGGTGATGGTGTCACTTCCGTCTGGACCTGCAGGATCATCCTCACAGCTGGCACCTGCAGAAAAGTAAAAATGCCAAGATAAACCGTGAACTAAGGAAACTGTCCTTGGTTTCCACCCAGAACAGGTATTTGTACAAGTAAATGCTGCCCATAAACCCTGAGTCATTCACTCAGGGCTTGCCTCGTGCTCTCTGAACTCATATCAAATTCCACATTCTGGTATCACTGTGAGGAGGAAACCCGAGGAACCTCCATGACAAACGTAGTCAAACTCACAGGACTTCAAAGTGTGAGCAGGAGGACAAGACCTGCTGGTTCCCAGAAGGCAGATCTCTCTAACGTGGCAGGTCCACCAGCTTCTATGCAAAGCCCTGCAAGTGATTCCCAAAATGAAGCAGATCCAGCCCTTATAAGGGGCCAGCAAGGAATGTGCTGAGTGTGTTTGTCCAACCCTATTATGAGGGTCTCTCACATCCCTGAAGTGGTGATGATAAATTAGGTGACACTTAGAATCATAGAATCATTAAGGTTGGAAAAGACCTCCAAGATCATCGAGTCCAACCAACTACCTCCCATTATCCCACATAAGGAGATCTATGGTTGGTTTCTGAAGAATACTTTGAGTTCTTAAATGATGAAGCTGTTTCTCAGCGAGGGATCCAGCTGAAGGACAGCTTTCCTGACAAGAGAGAACTCTCTGACAGCAGAGAGCTCTGCAACATCCCACAGCTCTAAAAGGTGGTACTTTCCCTACTAGACCAATATAAAACCTTGGGTCTATTTTTCTGTTTGTAATCACTGCAGGAGCTCCATCAACTGCTGCAGAGGTAATTTCTCCATGTGGTAACCACCAACTCTGGGCTCTTGCTCACATTCACCCCAGGAAAGGTTTGACCAATATTTCACCTTTCAGGAACCGCAGGCTGCACTGAGCCACTTTACCCATGGATCTGTCTGGAGTCAAGGCAACAACCTGATTTGGGGGGGGGAGAGGTCTTCCATTTGGTGACTGTACAGAAGAATGCTATTTTTTTTCCTTCATGAAGCATCTGTACATTATTTCCAACCCTCCCAAACAGGAGACACATTTCCAAGATCTCATTTGCAGCCTAATGCTGCTCTCCAGAGATCTGCTTCGTTCCTCTGCGTCGGCACAACAGCACAGGATTTGCTCTCACAGAACCTGCCCTTTAGCACTGGTTGTGTGTCAAGGGCCTGATGAAAGCTCAAGTTTCTGACGGGAAAATTTAACCCCACCATGTCAGGACCTGGCGTGGCAGAGTTATGTTTGAGAAGGACCCGGGGAGTGGGATTTGGGGTGGGGAGGCTGCAACAGATTTGAGGTCCCATGAAATGGAGAGGAGAGGTTCGGAGAGGTTTGGAGAGGTTCGGAGAGGAGAGGAGATTTCAGTCGGAAGGGACCTGTAATGATCTGCTAATACAACTGCCTGACCATTTCAGGGGAGTCAGAGAATGGTTTGGGTTTAGAGTGACCTTAAAGATTATACAGTTTCAATCTCCTGTTATGGCAAGGACACCTTCCACTATCTCCGGTTGCTCCAAGCCCCATCCAACCTGGCCTTGAACACTTCCAGGGATGGGGCAGCCACAGCTTCTCTGGGCAACCTGTGCCAGGGCCTCACTACCCTCACAGGGAAGAATTTCTTTCTAATACCTCATCTAATCCTGTCCTCTGTCATTTTAAAGCCATTCCCCCTTGTCCTGTCACTCCATAAAAGTGCAGACCTCCTCCTGAAACACGGTTCCTACTCCTGTTTCCCCATCAGCCTCTGGGAGCAGCCATTCCCATTCCTGAAAACACCATTAAAATGCGAATTTAACTGAAACTAGCAGCATGAATTATTTTAGGAAACACTTGGCTTGTGAGAGAACATTTCCATTATATCTGCAGGAAAAGAGCTTTTGTGGAGATAAGTCATATTTCCTATAGGCTGACCACTGTCTGCAGGAGAAGGAAAGGTAAGGAAGTAAAACACCAGCACAGGGATCTGACAGATAAACCCCAAGTGCCAAAGACAGGAGGGAGTTTTGATCTACCCACCTCCTCAGTTGTATTATCAACCTGTGTGCCTTTAATCTGAATCCTCAGTGATGGCTGCACCATCACTAGAGAGAGACCAGGCACCCAGTGAGCCACAAAATGGGTCTGTCCCATAAATAGGGTGTAAAACTTTGCTGATAACAAAAGAGGTAAAGCAAAAATATTCCCTAAACATAGAAACAATACATAAAAGAGATGTAAATAAAGAAAGGGTTGGAAGCAAAGAGGAAATCACCCATTGCTCTCACTTCCTCTTCATGCCACAGCCCCATCCCAGAGAGGTAGAAAGCACAGGCACCAAAGAGAGGTCAGAGAGACAATTCCATTCAACCCTGTCCACAAGAGAAGGGACCATGCTTTGCCTCTGGGCCAGGCCTGGTGGCCAGCTGGGACCTTGTGATCCAAGAAATCAGGATCCCTACCCCAGCACTTCCCCGTCTCGACCTGGGGAGCTGCAGATAGTTTTTTACCACTTTAAACTGGAAATGGAGACAAAAGCCCAAAGCAAGGGATGCAGAAATCTGGTGGGATCCTCCAGGCTTGCCCTGGCTGGGGTGCCAGCAGGGCCTCTTCTGAGGTGCACAGGGTGACAGTGCCCAAAAAAATAATGGGGAGAAGAACCAAGACTCAAGTTGATGCCCACAAAACTTACTGGTGTTTTATCTTTCTCCATCCACTCCTAGTTTTTCTCTTTGCTAAGGTCAAGAGATGTTAAAAGACCAATTTATTCTTCTTAGTTAAGCCAGGACCAGTGATTTAAGTGGGATTTAAGCAACTTGAGGAGTTAGCACACTCCTACTTGGAAGTGGTGAGCAGCCATGGAGGGGGATGGATGGATGGATGGATGGATGCCAACCACGTGGGCAAGTAGGACACTATGCATCCTACTACATGGCCCTGGCTAAACTCGGGTAATGCTTAGTGTCACAGAGGTAGAAATCACTCTCCTCTGGTGGGTAATGACCTGCATCTCTTTGGTAAGTGCCCACACAAACCTGCTCCTGCACTATCAGGCTGGATGGGACCACTGGAAAACCCCTTGCAAAATACCTCCCATCCCAAACTTGATCTGAAGGTGATGTTTCTTTAATAACCTCCACCCCAGCTCAGCTGGGCTGCTACCAAATTCTCCCTTTCCCCCTTTTTTCCTCCACAGCTTGCTTGTCTCAAAGCAGACTGTTTTAAAGAATGACTGTTGCTGGCTGAAATGCAGCAGCTGTGGTGAACAGCAGCCATAGGAAGAAGAAATCCAGGCAGGTTCCAAAGTTGACACTCCAAGAAAATGTGCAGCACTGTGGCCTGGACTCACAACAAGCCAACAGCTATGAGTTGGTAAAATCCTCCTCCCATGGAGGACCAACCCTGTATCCATCCCCACACCTGTGCTGCAGGTTTTTGGGCACCTTTCTCTCAGCCAAATTTACCTTTTCTCTACATCTGCATTAGATTAATCTGTTTTCTCACTGCTGCTCAAGGAGTCAAGTGCTGCTGCAGTCACGGGGCTCGATACCCTTCTGCAGTTTTATTGCTCTGAGCTCAACATTAGGTGTTTGCCCAGGGACTCTCTCAATGCAGCACTGGAGAAAAATGTATTTTACTTAGAAAAATTGCAATTTTTTGGTGTCTTGCAGGTTCACCACCAGCAGAAGGCCTGGCTTAGGCAAAATGATTGCAAATGTAAATCCAAAGCAGAAACAAATACAGAACAAGCAGTGAGAGCACAACAATCCCAGGAGTCACTGTTTTCCTTCACGTACTGTATCCCTTTAAAAGCCAGAGAATGATGTTTTTATCTTTTTCTCCTTCACTGGCCACCTGTGCCAAATTTTGCCAGTGGACCCAGGGGTAATAACTGGTAACAAGCCTCTGTTTGCCTGGGCTGGTGGCCAGTATTGCCTGACAAATGTGCTCAGCAGAGGAATCAAAAAGGATCTGGTTGAAGGAGGAGAAAAGCCCTGTGACCACAGACTGGTGGTAAGAACAACCAGACAGGACAGGATTATGTTCAGTGCCCCTTCAGCATGAAAATCACTCACAAAAGATACAGTAAGTCCTTTTGCAGGAAACAAAGTGACCCCTTCACTGAGATAAAAGGATTTAACACACGCCGTGAGAGAGGAGATCCTCCAAGTTATCACTCCCCGCACCCGGAGGAGATCCTTTCCAAAAGAAAGTTCACTTGAATTTCAGCCAGAGTCCCTCACCCTGTTTTCCAAAAGGCAGAAAAAAATACTACCTGCCCCTGACCTTCCTGGCTGCATTTTGGCACGACAAGGCCACTTCTTTGATTTCACTTTTTGGACCATCACCAACTCGTCATTTTGGGGAAAGTGAGAGCAATAGAGCAGATACCAGGGTATTTTGAGAGCACTGGTTGCAGTGAGTCTAAAGCTTTGGTCTGCACTTCTTCTCTCATGTGGACCACTCAGAAAACCCAAAACCTCTGTGCTGGGAGTGGGGCAGACCCACAGGAGGAGAGGGTGAGCCCTCCACACGCGCATCCGTGAGCACGGCGGCCAAACAGCCCAGAGGAAATGAGTCCCCTGCATAAATATGATTTCATGTCCGGATATGTGTATCCCATGACTGTGCCTGGGATATGGTGTGACCGTGATGGGGACAGCCCCAGAGGGGAGAGAACTTTCCCTTATTGCTAATTATCCAGATGGGCTTGTTCGGCCCGCAGTGAGCAGTGTTTGGGAGGCTGGAAGTGCCACCGTGGGTGCTCCTGGATGGGGCTGGTGTAGGAGTTCTCTGGTCAGGAGCTGATGGGACTTGAAAAGCCACCCCAAATGTAAAAGTAAAGATATGCTGGTCTGTGCCAACACAGCTCCTTACAATAGCAGTTACAGGCAGAATTTTAAGCTGCTGTGCACCACCACTAATCACAGAATCATAGACTGGTTTGGGTTAGAAGGCACCTTAAAGATCATCCAGTTCCAACCTCCTGCCATGGGCAAGGACACCTTCTACTAGCCCAGGTTGCTCCAAGCCCTGTCCAGCTTGGCTGTGGACACTTCCAGGGATGGGGCAGCCACAGCTTCTCTGGGCAACCTGTGCCAGGGCCTCACCTCCCTCACAGGGAAGAATTTCTTCCTAATATTTAATCTAAAGCTTCTCTCTTTCAGTTGAACCGTGCCATGGAGTGATGCTCTGGTTGTAACCTCGGTGCAGTGGGTACGTGGTGTTTTGCAGGCTGGGAAGGTGCTTAGGGGAGAAGCTTGTTTGGAAAGGTCACGGCTTGGAGCACAGAAAGAGAATCAAATCAGTGCAAAACACAAAGTGAAAGGACACGTCCTGTCCATCCTCCCATCAGCCCACCCGAAGCCAGCCATTAATTCCCTCTCCACGCAGCTCCTCTGATTAATTCCCTGCCCAACAGCTTCCCGCTTCCTATTTTGGTAACGCCTCCCCCCCTCCCCCATCCACCTTGTTGCAACAGCTCAGATATTGGCTGAAATTCTATTAATAGTGAGAAAAGGAAACTCAAAAGAATAACTTAGGAAATGGTGGGTGACACACCCCACGCCGGCGGGCTGAGCCCGGCTCAGAGCCTTACGCCAGCCGGCTCCTGCTCCTCCCAAGGCGGGATGAGAAAGCCAAGGAGCCTGAGCAACCCGGGGAAGGGGAAGGGATGTGAGCCAGGCCCGAGGAAGTTCCTATTTTCCTCCCCCTTTTTTGCAGCCTTTCCTGATTGAACAGGGGCAACGGGTTGAGTTCATCAAAGGGAAAGTGGGGGCTGAGGCTCCAGGGGTGGCCTTTCCTAGGGAAGAGCATGTGCCAAAGCCAGTGAGGAGGCTCCTGGACTTGTCTTTGCATCACAAGAAGCTCCTGGGCAAAAGGAGTGTTTTAATGCAGCCGTGTCTGAGGTGGAGCAGGGACCAGTCGCTGCAGAGGACAGGAAATTTGTCACCTCCTTTTGAAACTGTGAGAGCGATCAGATTGGCAGAATATCACAGAGCAGTGTTATTTATCCTGGAATTAAGCTGGGCTACCAGAGCAAATACCTCACAAGGCTTTTAATTTTGCCTGTGCAGGGTGCTCTCTCCCTTCCATCAGCTCAGGGATAGGTGGGATCCAAACAGCACCGTCCTCCTGAGCTGCCTGCTGGGATTTTGGTGAGGGAGGTGGTACGAGGATGCTGTCAGTGTACACAGCACCCTTCACCCTTGAAAAATGGCACTCTCCACCTCATAGGATGCACTTCCAAACCAGCATCATCCAACCCCTTTGCTGCCAGGCTCACCATCAGCATTATGAAACAGTTCCACCCAGGCCAAAGACCGACTTGGCTTCCTGGGTTAGGGAATGGGGAATGGGGAAAAGTCCAACAGCAGCTGCCAGAGCATTAGACTCTAATCCAATTATCCAGTGCAGGGATGTCTATCCTATCCAAAACCCTGCCAGAATAAGAACTTCTGCAAAACAGTTTAGATAGAATTGCTCTGAAAAATATTAAAGATGAGACCTAATTAGTGCTGCAGTAACACCTGGGAAGGGGCTGCACCAAAACCACTGTGGGCAGCAGGTCGAGAGAGGGGATTCTGCCCCTTTACGCTGCTCTGGTGGGACCCCACCTGCAGAGCTGCCTCCAGTTCTGGGGTCCTCAACATCAGAAGGATGTGGAGCTGCTGGAGCAAGTCCAGAGCTCAGAGATGCTCTGGAGCCAGGCTGGGAGAGCTGGGGGGTGTTCACCTGGAGGAGTCTCCAGGGAGACCTGAGAGCCCCTTCCAGTGCCTAAGGGGGCTCCAGAAGAGCTGGAGAGGGACTTTGGACAAGGATCTGGAGGGACAGGACACAGAGAATGGCTTCCCAGTGCCAGAGGGCAGGGTTAGAAGGGATATTGGGAAGAAACTCCTTACTGTGAGGACGGTGAGGCCCTGGCACAGGTTTCCCGGAGAAGCTGGGGCTGCCTCATCCCTGGATGTGTTCAAGGCCAGGTTGGATGGGGCTTGGAGCACTTGGTGCTAGTAGAAGATGTCTCTGCCCATGGGATGATCTGTAGGTCCCTTCCAACCCAAACCATTCTGTGGTTCTATGAAATGAGGATGCCTGGACTCTGATTTAAAACCACTGGGTTTGTTTTCAGCAGGGAACCTCCTTTACCCCTCTGTGAAAAGACTCTGTTGAAAAGACCCTTCAAGTTGCTGCTGTTTAGACCTTGCAGACAAGTGACAGAGAGCTCAGGGCAATAATGCCGACAATTGCCCTTTGCTGTCAAATGAAAGGAACCTGCCCCATAACCTCTGTTCTGGAAGACTTTCCCAATAAATCCTTACTGGCTGGACATGCAGGTGGGCAAAGTGGATGTGCTTCAAGCCCCAAGCAATTTTGCTTCATGTCCAGATGGAGAGGAGCATCCAGGGCTTTTTTGTCTACTGCCAGCCTGGAGAAACCCCTTGGCTGGAGATTTGGGACATGTCCCCACAGTATTTCAGCATCATCCTGAGGACTCTCACCAGTCTGCAGGATTTTGCAGTCGGTCACATCCCTACAGTAGCCAAAAGCCATTTGGCTTCCAGAACTGGGAAAAATTTAAGTTGTCCCTATTTCTACCAAGTAGAAGTAACCCTGAAGCCCAGGAAGCAGGACTTGAACCAAACCTCACATGAGCTTTTGCTGCTCTGCTCCTCCTGTTAGATCTGCCTGACTTTATTAAATTCACACAGCAGCCTTTAAACCACTTTGGTTTCAACCAAAAACCCATCCACAGCCTGATACACTTTTCCTGCCAGGGCTGCCACACATGTCCCCAAAATCCAGGTTCTGATGAACCGGCATTTTCTGATGAGAAACCTGCTTCATTAACAAATTCCCCATCAGCTCTTTCTGCAAGTATTTGAGCCAGCTCAGCTCGTCTGCTGTTTCATTTGGAAGGATGACAAATATTAAAAATAATCATCCCAAGGCACATCTCCCCACACTCCTCTTCCCCTGCAGCCCTGACACGTCTCCTCCTCGATCCCTTGGTGCCTCTGAACACCACATTTGGGGAGGCAGAAATGGGTTTGTTTGCTGCACTAATTAATGACCAGACAGTGGGTTTGAGGGAGCAGGAGTATCTCAGTGTTCCTCACTCCCACCCTCTCGAAAACTTTGTTGAATTGTCTTCCATGCCATGCTTGGAACTGCCGTGTCTTCCATGCCATGTTCTCCTGAATTTCCCCTCAAAGACTGTTTTTGCCAGAAATTTGTGACGAGAGACGTGTTTCACCCAAATCACAGAATCACAGAAGATGCTGAGTTGGAAGGGACCCAAAAGGATCTTCAAGTCTAATCCTGGGCAGTGCTCCATCCCATGGCCAGCCCCAGCCAGAGGTGAGGAATGCCAGCAGTGGGAGGAAGCACCAGTCCAGCCTCTCTTAAGGATAAACATAGGACATCCTATTTAGGATGTCCACGATTCTTCTCATGGAAAATCTGTAGCTGTCTAAGAAGTGAAGGGAAAGATGAAAAAATAATCAAAAGGAGACAGGAAGACCACTGTGGAAAATGAAAGCTCTGAAATCCTTCACAAGAGGTTGCCAGGGAGGCAAACAAACACAAACACATGTGCACCCCTCTGTCCACGCCACCCCCAGACATTTTTGATCACTGAGCCTGGAAACATCCTATTTCCACCAGGAGCTGACGGGATTTTTGAGGGGTTTGGCTCCGGTCCTGCACCTTTCCCAGGCTGCAAAATGAACTGAGGGCTCTGCAGCCTGAACAGAAACACCTCATCGTGGAGGAAATGGTGGCGGAGCTGCTGGAGCGGAAACGTGGGGAGCACGAGCCAAAAAAAGCCTCACATCCCTGCCTGACCAGACCCTCAAAGCACAGAATGTGGCCACGCTCCTGTCCTTCTCCTGAGTCCTTTATGCCATTAAAGTGGAGTTATCCTGTGATGACCTTGCTGCTTTGAAGCAGGATTTGTGGCAGTGATTGAGCATCAATCACCCATCAGCTGAAGGACACCATGTCTGGTACGTTCAGCCCCAAGACCCCTCTTTTCCTGCAAAAGTCACCCAGGACTTTGGAAGAAACTAAAGGTTTACACTGAATAATGGGCCAGAAAAGTCTATCTACAGCAAGGTAAAGCCCAGGTACCTCTGTCTCAAAAGAGAATCAACACAACAACACTGAAATCCATAGGAATTCTGTAAAACCACATGACTTGATTATACACTGAACATCTGGGGGTTTTCTTGCATGACTTCAATGTTGTAAGTCTTTAGGATCCTCTTTCAGGCTTTTGTCAAGTAAACACAAGTGCTAAAAAAACCTTTTTAAAGCCAAAAAGTAAATAGATGAAAAGTCTAGATTTGTGTGAATTTAGAGAGGAATCTCAGGTCCATAAGGAGGACGGAGAGATGATTAAAGCTACCAGATTGACAATTCCAGTTTGGCTCCATGAGGAGACCACCCAGCTTCCTTCACCACCTCTCTCTGAACCCCAGGGAGGTTCAGAGAGGTGTGGTAAGAGGTTCAGAGGGTTGAAGGAGCTTCACCATCTTTCTCCAGGTTTGAAGGACTTCACCACCTCTCTCCAAAGTTGAAGGCTGGGCCATGAATTGACTCCAGCACCAAGGAGCTGTGAAGCTGTTGGCAAGGTGGTGGGAAGGAGAGCTCTGGATAAGCCAACACTAAATGCTCCTTGGCCAAAGCATCTGCTTTGCTCTTGAGGGCTGAACTGTCACATCTCAGCAGCCCTTCCTGGGGACCTGACCTCCTTTCTCCAGCCCCACCACGGAGCTGCTGCTCACCAATGGAGATGTCTGGGGACACAGATTTATTCATTAAGACAGAGCAAAAGTTCCTCCCCATGCTTCTCACCCCAGAAAGATGAATCCTCCCTGGCTGGCTTTTCCTGGAGGACTTCACTCCAGACAGCTTGAGGAGGAGGGAGGACATGAGCCTGCGAGACAGGAGCTGATCTTTATTCAGCCTGATGGCTTGTCTACACCGAGGTACTCAGAAAAATTAATCTAAAATTAAAAGGAGGTATGATTTCAGAGTGGATTAGTCAAAGTGCACACAACCCACCAGGTGGCCACTCTTGTTTCAGCTTTAAATCAGTCTTTATTTAATTTAGCCAAAATGAAGTAGGTTAAATCAAATTAAAGTCTCCTCAGCTCTGAAAGCTGACGAGAGGGAAGTGATGAAGTTTAGGGAAGTTAATTCAGGAGAAATCTGGTGATGGTCCCCACAGAAAAAAGCTCCCAAATGTTGCACTGACCAAACATCAGGGATGGGGCACACTTGCCTCCCTGGCTGAGGTTGGCCTTTTGTGATTCCTGGGCATGGAAAGCTCTGATTGATGCCAGAAAAAAGCCATCCTGTCCAAACCCCCTGCAATAAGCAGGGAAATCTTGAACCAGATCAGGTTGCTCAGAGCCATATCCAACCTGGTCTTGAATGTTTCCAGGGATGGGACATCCATCAACTCTCTGGGCAAACTGTGCCACTATCTTACCATCCTTATAATAAAAAATATCTCCCTTATATCTAATCTAAATTGATTAGATAATCAATTTGTTCAGTTTGAAACCATCGCCTCTCATCCTATCACAACAGACCCTGTAAAAGAGTTTGTCCCCATCTTTCTTACAAGCCCCCTGAAGTACAGAAAGGCCACAATAAGGTCTCCCTGGAGCTCAGTTTTGCTCAGTTTTTGTCGTGGAGGACGGCAGGAGATTAAGGAGAGAGTGGACAGAGCACTGTCCCCACAGGACTGGGGAGTGGGAGCACAGGGCAGTGGGATCACCCACTGTCTTCTAGGACAGGATGGGCAGGAGGACAGAGGGGCAAGGTGGGCTCACCACCCCAGTCTTGCTGAGGGGCACGGGGCCACGAAATTCATCGCCTTGCTCTCCTCTCCAGCTGGCTGGGTTCGTATTTGGGTTCACACTGAGCCACGCAGGGATGGAGCTGGCCCTGAGCTACTCATCCTGCCAGCTGAAGCCCTGCCAGCTGGCGGGCACCGGGGAGGAGTTGTCACATCTCATGTCACTCCAGTTGGGCGCCGAGCATCGGTGATGTGTCTAGACTTTATCCATGGGGGATGAGGGCCACAGGGCTCTCGCAGAGCAGAGCTCCCGTGGGGAGGTTTAGCAGCCAAAAAGCCCCCACTTTTCATGAGTATCCCACTAATTTTGCAGTGAGGAAGAGGAGTGGAGGGAATATGCCCTGTCTTTTGGTGGGGTCACTTCCTAAAGGAAAAGGATTAACCCCAAACCCGAATAGGGGCTATTGGTTTCCCTGGGATCTCACAGCCCAAGAAAGCCAGACCACAGAGGGGCATTAAAGCTGGCATTAGTAGCAGGGATCTAATGCCCAAACTTGTGCCATAAATACAGATGATTCCACCCTCAGCTGGAGGCTGACACTTGCTGCAGGCCCAGCAGGAGGCAGGTCCAGCCTGCAGCCCTGAAGGTCAGAAATGAAGAGGAGACCCTCCAAACCCAAAGGAATAAGGAGACCTCAGCCTGGTCACAGGCAGCTTCAGTACAAGGGGAAAAAAAACTGGAGCTGGGTGACTGGGAGGTCAGTTTGTGCTGGCACAGCACCGCTGTGGTGCTGCAACACACTGTCCCCAGCTCCTTGCACCTCCCTTTCCTCTCCACCTCTCCCGAAGATTTACAGCAGGAATCGCCCTCGCTCAGCAGCCTCTGCCTGCTCCTGCCACCAAGGTTTTTGGTGGGGAGGTGGCCAGACCCCCAGGGCCAGGCTTGGGCAGGACTCAGAGGTTGCTCGCCCACCTCAGTGGGAAGAAAGGGCCAGCGGAAAAGAGATGGTGGGGACACGATAAGACCCGAAGCCTCACCCTCCTTTGTGCTCCCAGCACCCTTGGTGAGTCACAGGTCGGTCCAAATTTACGCCCTCCGGCAGCAACTTTATTTTTGACCTTTTTTGGGGTCATAAGTCATGTTGCCTCCCCCAACCCATCTCACACGTCACCCACCACCAAGCCAGGATGGACCCAAAGATGACAAGTTGAAATATCTTGGATGATCCTTATGGGTCCATTCCAGCTTGAGACATTCTATGATTCTGTGATTTTTGGTCCACCGAGACTCAAAGGCGTCATGATGTGACGGGGTGAAAGACACGACTGATGCCAAGTGACAGAGGAGCCACATCCAACAGGCACTGGTGACCTCCTCAAGCATCCCAACCTCTCTAAGAAAACTTTTGGGTGATTCCTTGCTAAATACTCACCCCCCAGCAAGAATTTGCTGGTCGTTCAGGCCGTGCTGGGGACAGGTTCCTCTGCGGGCACATCTGGGACACCTGCAAACCTTCACCGACATACAAGCTGCCACCACACCCCCCTCACTCCATGTTTCTGCAGAAGATGGATGTCAGGATTCTTCCCCCCACCACGACCAGTCCCCCGTGACCTTGGCTAGCCGGGGTTACCGAGCCAGCAGCCCGGAGATTTCCTGTAAATGCCGTGAGGAGAGCTCCACATTTCCTTGGGATCCTTTGTGTGTCGGTGCTATTTTGGGTCCCACCTTTTTTTTTTTTCTTCAGTTCCACACCCACACCTCCCTCAGGGTGGGGTCTTCCTGGATAACTGGGAGCTCTATATATACACATGTGTGTACATATGCACCTACATATATTTATGTAGCTGTGCCTGCGAGTTGAGCCTTCGGGCACTGACTGGACACGGAGGACTTGGCAGGAGGCTCGGTGCTATTCTTTAGGTGGGGAGAGCCTAGGAAGGGAAGGACACAGCAAACCCTCCCTCCTATTCAAAACTATTTAAAGACTGTCTGGCACTGAGTTTCTTTCCCACCAAATGGCTCCAGTGACGATCTGGCTTTACAGGCTGTGTAATCTGATCAACTTCTATTGTTGGCAAATTCATAATTGCCCCATTATTTAACAGTCGGTTTTACAGAAAAAAGAATATCCATTTCAGCCTTTTGTTGTTGTTGTTGTTTTGCTTTATTTTGTTTTTCAGGACCACTGGGACTCAGTTTCTATTTGAAGAACTTGTGTTCTTCAACAGCTCCTGCTCTTCCCCTCCTTAAAATAATACACATGATCACAGGAATCACTGATTAAAGGCATGAACAGTGAGTGATGACCTTTTACAGCGCTGTCCCAATGAAAGGTTCTCCAGCACAGCATATTTATTACTCAGTGGCCTTTTACTGAGAGAAGCACAGTCAGAGGAAGCGTTCAAGGCCAGGTTGGATGGGGTTTGAGCAACCTGGTCTAGTGGAAGGTGTCCTTGCCCATGGCAGGGGGGTGGAACGAGATAATATTTAGGATCCCTTCCAATCCAATCCATTCTATGATTCCATGTTCTAGGATTTACCCCCAGAGAGGAAGGATGCTCCTGGAAGCACTATGTGCTGGCTCACAGCCTTGCTCAGCCACAACTCTCCAGAACAAACCTCATTACATTCCTTAACCTCTCCCTGCCTCAGTTTCCCCATCTCTACATGCAAGAGTGGACAGTTTTTGGATAGAGGAGCTGTCTTCACTCACAGGCTGGTCCAGCACCTTTCTAACCGGGGCCCCAGCCTTGGTGAGGTGCCAGAGCAATACAAATAATTACTAATAGTAAATCCCATGGGAGTCTATTACATTATGGTTCAACTTCCTCCCAAACAATTGCTCCTCTTCCTTGCTTTGTATGTTCTTCAAAAGAAGCGGCTGCTGTGCTTTAGGGCTGGGACACCGGCCGTGGTAAACATACACCCTGCTCAGCTGGGCCTGGGCAGCAAAAAAGGAGATAAATCTGATGTAAGACAATCACATTGAGGGCGGAAAAAGAAAAATGAGGGTTTAATGGAAACGGCAACGTAGCAGCACGAAACAGCTCTTACCCTGAAAGGTCCCTTAGGGCACATTTATTCACTATTTTCAGGATGATCTTACTCGGGTCGGCAATAAGAGCAAGAAATGTCGAGAGCAGAAGTGCCCATTGGTCTCAGGGCTCAAAACATCTTCATCCAGAGAGTGGTGAAGGCCCTGGCACTGCAGTAGCGCTCAGCTGAGGGAAGCAGAGATTTATTGTGGACAGTGCCAGTGCTTGGAAATGTCCCTGCTTTCTGCCTGCGCTGGGGGCACCCGGCCTGCACCACCCAAAAGGAGCATAAAGGGAAAGATGACCCATAAATGGGGAGAAAAACGCTCCTGGCCCACAGCCAGTGGACCAGATTGTCTTTGTAGGCTGTACAGAGTATGGGAGGACCCCAATGCCACAGGTTTGGGTGCAATATCAAACTCCTAGAGGGAGCTGGGAACCCCAAATATCGAGTGTTCAACAAAAGGCTTCACAAAAGTCCACAACAGTGGTTTGAGCTGGGTCACCTCAGAGCAGAATGGGCTTTGGTTGGGCTCTCTTGAGGTCCTTGGGTCCTCATTCAGACAGCTTGCCCTGAAACACATGGTGGGATGTCTCTGAGGATGTTTTCCCATTGCCAGGACCAGGAATTCAGGCCTACACAGCAGGTAGCAAAGTGGAGAAGGAAGAAAGGTCTTGCTTATTAATCGGTCAACCGGCCTGACTTAATGCTGACAAAGAACAATGCCTATTTTGCTCACCCCTTCCAAGATGGAGCCTGCAAAGGCTTTAATTAGTCAATTAAATGTGGCTTTGTCATAGGAGATGAGACACAACCGGGATCAGCCAGCTGGGTTCTTGGCTGCTGAATGACATTGTCTTTCCAGCCCAGTGACCTCATTGTTATGACTCAATAGGGGAACAATGTTGTCCACCCAGCAGCCCAGCAAGGAGTGAGATTCCTGCGTGGTTACAGCTGAGCAGAAGAGCATGGGAAGTTGTGGGATGTCACCGGGATGGGGATCCAAAGCTTTGCACTCGCTGGGTTTCGATGGCATTGCGTGCTGAGAAACTCCAGCCAAAAAATATAATCTGTAATACAAATATAGAATGACACAGTGGCCATACTCAGCTCCCCAAAGACTCCCTGGACAGGTAGGTGCAGGTAGCATGTTTGAGCATGAAGAGATTCACTGGTTAGGGAGCAAAATCCTAAATGATATCTCATGGGAAGGAAAGCTTGCAACACCTAAACCCACGGTGGCCTGGTTGGAAAAGACCCCTGTCCATGTCACCTTTTGAGCTCAGGGCTTTGCTGATATCTTCCTGCCACCAAAATATCTCCCTGCCACCAAAACCCTTCTCTCCAGGGCAGTGCCTGGAGGTTGTGCTGCAGGGTAGGCCATGGCAGGGCAAGGGGAGGGAGCAAAGGAAGCAGGAAGGAAGAAGGAGCTGCATCCCCTCCCTGCTGTTAATCATCCTCCTCTTTCTCCCAAAAGCAGCCATCAGGTCTGCAAACACCAGGTTGAATTCCCACCTTGGAGGGGATCCATGGAGGTGGCCAGCAGCTCTGGGTGCAGGGGTGGGATGTGGGGCTGGGCTTGATGATAATATTCAAATTCCTCTGCTCCCGAGACAGCAGAGACCAGATCCTGCTTTTGGCTCAGTAGTGAAACTCCGACCTGTCAGCTTGGACATTTCCTTTAGAAAACTGAGCTGGAGTCACAGTGGGGTTGGAGATGGGAAGAGAGGGCAGGGACTGCAGGTCAGGTCTGTGATGGGACCCACAAAAGGGCATCAGCAGAGCAGAGGAGGGAGAGAGCACTGAACTGGGATTCAGTGGGTGCTGCTGGTTGAAATCCAGGAGTGGGGAGTCTGGAGGGAGAGCAAATGCAGCCCCACTTGGGGGATGTGCTACGCTGGGGAAGGCTGAAGCTACATGAACAGCCCTGTCATGTTTGCAAGTGACCCCTCGCCAAATCAAAGCGTGGATTTGCTGCAGAAACTACCCAATTTTATGAGATGCAAGAAAAGAGCTTCCCTGATTATGGAAAGGCAGAAGTGACGACTGAAAAATCCACGCACAGATTTCAAAAGCACATTTGGAGAAGCACAATCAGCTGTGCAAAAAGACCCTCCCGTTGCCCTGAGCCCCACCTCATCCTGACATCTCTGGAAATTATTATCTGGGCAAAATGCTGCTGGACACCACTAAGAAACCAAGCCCTGAGCCTGCTGAGCATGGAGGCAAGAAAGAGCTGAGCCATCAAAAGAAAACAATGACTTTTAGCAACGATTATTGATAATTCTCTATAATTGATTGTTGGTTGCTTTAAATTCTCAGTAACTGATTGCTTTAAATAATTAATAACTTGCAAGCCTACCTACTACAGACACTGCTCTCTGGTGCAAGCATGTTCCTGGCCCCTTTTACCTGGCATAGAATCACCACAGAATCACAGAAAGGAACCTTGAAGATCAGCAGCACCAAGTCCTTTGTCCAGCAAACTTCTATACAGCACAGTAACAAAATAAAAGGGATACACATGCTGGAAGCCAGGCATTGCATTCTGGGACCGTGGGGGATGCAGCAGATGGAAAAGTCCTGTGTTGCTGCAGGATTTGGATTAGATCTCCCAAATGGGAGCAGAACAGTGTTGGAGAAAAGGGAATGTGATGGAGATGAGTTACAGCATAGGACCTCTGTATGTTAGACCCTCACCCTTGGGAAGGTGGCTCAAATCCAAATCCAATCAGCTCCAAAAGTTGATCCTTATTGCTACAAAACAAATGCATTATTCCTAATCTATGTTATCAAGAAGAGGGCTCACCCTTTCCCCACTCTGGGTAGTTTCATGGAAAAACCCATGGATTGAGTAGGCTGGGATGATATGCAACTCTTAGACTTTGGAAAGTCCTGAGAGGTCCAGGTGGCACTAAGCTCCTGTAACAAGCCTTTTATGAGGAGAAATATGGGAAATCTGCCCACAGCCACCTCAGGCACATCTGTCCACCTCAGCAAAGAACAGAGTTGTTGCTTAAAAACAGGAGCTGAGAGATCTGAGGGCCTTTCTCTGCCTCTGTGAAACAAATTCCTGCATCAGGAATACTTCTTACTTCAGACACAGGCTGTGAGCATCTGGTCTTGCTGGATTTGGGCAGAGGCAAAATCTTATTACTCCTTCTCTCTCCTGTCCCTCAGTGGGATGTGTCCCTGCTCAGGCTGAGCTGAAATCCTTGCAGGAACAGCTCATGGGCTGCACTTTTCTTACCCTTCCCTTCCCTGAGCCCCCCACTGTGATGAGTGTCAGCCTTCAGGACGGGAGTAAACAAAGTGCAATCCCAAAAGTGCTCTCCATAATGCAGCTTCAAAGCCAGTTTTCCTACAGAGGTTTCCCAGTGCTAGTCCCACTCACCATCCGCTTTATCAACCCTCTTCCTCCAGCGCCTCAGGGTACCAATTTTCCCAGCCAAGACAGAGATAAACCCGTGCCCCAAAACTGCTTCTGAGCTGGATTATAAGGAAACCCTCCCTAAAAGGCCAGCTGGGCTGTGTTTGCAGGCTCGGGGCAGCCCCTGCTCCCAGGGAAAGCAGCTTTACATCCATCCCGGCGTCGCTGCTGTCACCCCCCTCCGGCGAGCCCCCTCCTAATCAGATTGGAGTGGTCCTGCCAGACACGCAAAATGCTCTCACGGAAGACAAAGAGTGGAGCTGCCACCCTCATCCTCCAGCTCAAACACAAACACAGCCCCGAAATAGCCGGCATTCCTCCGGCACGGCCGGGCCCGAGCGCTTCTCCCCAAACCCGCAAGGCACACGCAGCGTCTTTTTGGTGGTTTCCCGATTTTTAAAAATTATTATTTATTCGTTTTGCAGTTTTTTTATCAGGACTGTTAGCGGGGTTTTTCTCTGTGAGAGCACACGGAGAGTTTGCACAGTGGGACCTCAGCAGCCACACTCCCCCAGAGTTTTGGGTCTGGCCCATAATACACCCGCCCTCCACAGCATCCCCCCGACTTTCTCACCAATAATCATCGTGCTGGGGCTCTCCACCCATCCCGAGGCCTATCCAGTTGTCCACACCATGTCCTGCAATGCTGGAACATTCTGCACTGGCCAGGGAGAGCAAGCAGAGGGTTCTGCAGGAGCTGCTGGTGGGGCAAGATGCTGATGAGATGCTGTAATCTCATTCCTAATGTGATCAGGAGAGGGAAAGTCCTGCTTCTTTGGGGTTCCCTGTGCCACCAAAAGTCCTTTAAACCCCCCATAATTTTACCCAGCAGAGCTGTCAGCTACCCATGGCCGGATGCATAACAGCAGCACACGAAAAAAATGGATTTTTTTAAAGCAGAAAACAATCTCTTCACTTTTTCATCCCATCAATTTGGATTCCTGTCTCTCCCCCCCAACCCTCTCTAAAGGGCATTCAGAAGGGACCACACAATGCACATGTGGACCATGGGGTCCCCTATTTCTCCTGCCACCAACCCACCTTACATGTCTGCATTTCCCCCTCCTCCCACCAGTCTGCCTTTCTTCTTCTTGTGCCACTTGCTTTGCCAAAGTAAAAGCTTTTTCCCCCCAACTCAGCTGCCCTAAATCACCCCCAGAAACTGAAGCCATGATTTGGAGGAACCTGAAATGGGTAATGTGGACAATGGTGGGTGACAGGCTCTGTGCTTCACTGTGCAGCCCACAGGGGTGGTTGTTTTGGCCATCCTTGCCCTCATTAGTAATTGCTGATCACCACCCCATCCACCACTGACATTCTCCTGGTTGGAAAACTCCACAGTAAATAAGGTTTGGGGTGAGATAGTAAATTATAGGCCGGGTTTGGAGAACCACTCACTATGGAAGAGCCTCTGGCTCCCATGGCTGTCATGGGATCTTGCTCCTCCCAACATCCTGAGAGGGATTTGGGCTAATGAAATGCAGAGTGAGGGCTGCAGGGTCTTGCCCAGGCTCTGTTAGTGCATCCTCCACCTTAGGCTGGGTTTAACTGCAGATTATCAGGGAACTTTATGAGCCTAAACTGAAGTTTTGTGGCAGAAACAGAACACCCATGTCACTGGCAATGCACAGCAGTGATGGCAGGAGTGGCATCACAATCGTCTCAAGATCATTTTATTTTACTTTTTTTCCGCCCCCTGTGATTGTTTCTTTAAATAGCAAAGTTTTATTTCTCAGGCTTGCTGGATAAAATGCTCTCATGTCAGATCAGCAAGGAGATGCATTAAAATAGGCTGCATGAGGAGATCCAGGATTCACCAGGCTTTGTGGAATTGTCTATGAATAGTGTTTTACTTGGAAAAGAAGAGGGAGAATTCAGGTTATCCCTGCCATCCTCACCAAACTGCCATGATAGGCATGCACTGTGGATGGATGGAGGTCCACCAGGATCTGCTAGGCTATGTTGCTCCCCTGGACACAAGAAGGATCTTTCCAATCTGGGCTTGTCCTGTTGGGAATGTGTGTGCTCACTGCCATGGGCCACGATCCATCAAGGCCAAATCTCTTCCTAATTTGTAAAAGGCCAAATTTAAAAAAAATAAATAAAAAAAATTAAATATACTTCAGTAAGACCAAACCCAACCAGGGTACTCATGGCACTTGGGGAACTTGGATTTTCTAACACTAAACAGGATTGGATTTGGATGTGGGACAAAAACCGGGCAGCCAGTTAAAGGAAGCCTCGTTAATTATTGCTTCTCTTTTCTTTAATTGCCTTCTGCCCACACTATGGGCAGATATCCAGGGTATCCAGACACTCAGCGTGGGGTTCTTCTGTCAGAAGTTACACATATAAACCTCAGCTATCCATTGAAATTCCCTCTGCAGATCAAGGGGAGGCACAGCCAGCCGCTCCATCCACAGTTAATTCCGAGCTGCGAAAACAATTGGAAACTGGCAGCTGAAAAATAAAATTGTTTCCTCTCCCACTTTAAACACTAAAAGTGAATTTTAAGGGAACAGCTCCTGCTTATTCAGAACCCTCGAGGGACACAAAACAATTCATTTCAGTCACTAAACCCCATCACTAAGCTTGAGATTTGCTCAGTGAATTGCTCAGCACTAAACTCAAAAGTGTGTTGAAAACTTTATTCATTAGGTAACCAGGCCCTGGGTTATTTGATGTGACTTAAAGGAATTTTAAATGCTGTTTTGCATCTGTCAGTTTAACAGCAATTTCCTCTACAAGCAAAGAGCGTTTTCCACCAATAAACCCAAAATTAGTTTTATTCATCATTACCAAGGAAGACTTCGGAGATGCATAAATTAGAAATCAAGACAGAGAGGCATCAGGCTATAAAATTGCTTAAACAAATATGTTCAAGAGTGTGTCAACCTGGTTGGAAAACACAGTTGAAAGGCAAGAGTGGGCTGTAAATCTCCAAGTTTTACAATGAGGAGAATTAGCCCTGCCGAAGGGATGTAGCTATGAATTGTAAATGAAAAACATGATTAAAATCAAATCATTCAAATTCTGACTTTCTTCTGCCGTATTTTAAGTCGTGATTAAAATTCATAATTTAAGCCACATCAATTTAAATCAAAGCACCCTGCCATAAAATGAGGTTTTGAACCCTTTGTGAGGTTTTAATGAGAAAAAAAAAAGATCGTTCTCCTGTTGAATGAAGTTAATGGGGATTTATTGGTGCCATTCATAGGCAGGAACTATCTTAGAAGCCTCCAAAATCATACAGACTGAGAGCCTTGAGGGCTTTTTTTAGCCATTTGGGAAAATTTTAATGAAACAAAATAATTTTCTATAATAGGGTGTTGTATTAATCTCCAAACTTTTTTTCCCCCCACAATATTCCACACGACTGTTCAGGACAGGAAAATTTATTCCTTATGCCAAAGAGGTTGGCACCTCTCATTGCCTTTTTGTTATGGGAATTACCCCAAGCGATGGTGGGCTGAGATTAACTCTTGCACACTTGGAAAATGGGCTCAAGGGGGTGATTTTTGCTTTCTGACTTCACAGTTGATGTGATGCCATGTCCCACTTTGCTCGTAATTTGCCCTGGTTGTCTCTCAGTTGGATGAGGCTTTTCTGGGAGTCCCAGAATTGCTGGTTCATCCCATTTGCAGCACACACATCCCAGCTTTTCGTTGCCACGTGGGATTTTGGGGGGCTTATGGCATTGCTGGGATTTGGTATAAACTCATGTGGCCTCAGAAGGAGGCAGTGGAGAGCACAAACACTTCACAGCGTTGTGTCACACCAGATCAGGGTGAAAATGAAACCCACATTAGAAGGAAAAAATAACAAAAAGGAAAATAAAAAACACGAGGGGGCCGTTTTGTGCTTTTACTGCACGTTGCTACTTTCTCCACTTTGCCAAGAGAAACCCATGGGAGCAAATTTGTATTTATTTATTTGTTATTTTTGTTCCTTTAGGCTCCAAAACCAAATCAGGGCACCAGCAGAGAGTGTTGACTGAAAAAATGCATTAATGAGAAGGCTGGTTTGAAGCAATCACAGCCTGGTTTGAGGGTGCTACTTATTAGCTGGCCTAGTACCTGGTAGAAACTTGCTCCCTTTACCTGTGCTTTAAACATTTCTTCTGTTGCTTAGTAAATTAGAAATGTCCAACCAGGACAACTTTATAGTTTATTTAGCATAAATATATCTATCTATCCCCAAGACCTTGGTTACTTGATGTTATTCCAGTACAACCACTGCTAACCAGATCCTTGCTGGCACAGAGCATCTCCTTAACTCTACTCTGCTTTTTCTCACAGCCAAGGCTCGCAGTATCTTGATAAGCAGCATATAATGGTCACCCTGAGAGCTCTCCACTTCCCTCAGCCTGCAGCAGTATCATTTAAACTTTTCCTTTTTATTTTTTTTCCCCCCATTTGCCTACGTGGTGGAATGTCTTATCTCACCCTCCTGCCTTCAGACTCCAGGGAGGAGGGGGAAAAAAAATAAAAACTGGTCTTTGCTATTAGGTTTCAAAGAAGGACTTTCTCAAATACAGTTTTTCTAAATCTTTCTGAAGAGCCTTTCAAGTCTCCTTTGTCAAAGTTAGAGATCTGGGATTTTTCTCTTTGCCTTCATCTAACAGAAGCCACTTAGAATAAATGTCTGACAAGGTTGTCTCCTCATTTCTCTACGATAGATTTAATATATATTTAAGCACTACAGCTTAATAACTCTAAGCCAATTTCTCCCTTCTCCTCCAGTTAAATTTGCTAAAATCAATTAAGGCTGCAAGAGAAAATTTCAGCCTTTGCCATTAATAACTAAGGCCTTATTCTTCCACTGCAAAATGACCTTCCTTCTGCCTTTCACCACTCTCATGAGCCATGTGGCCTCAGACCAAAGCTCCCTGCACACAGAGTTTGTAAGACAGAGAAAAAGGCTCTGGATTAATGCAATTTTTATTAAGGATGATAAGAATATCAACTGGACCTCAAAGCAACATCTAAAATGGGACCAACTCAGAAATAAAAAATTCCCTTTTCCATTTTGGAGGAGGTTACAACACAGATCCCATCTGCCTATTTCCAAGGATCTGTCCTGCACCTGGCATCAAACACAGATTTGGGTTTTAAACCCAAGGATCATATTCTTATTTGCCTTTTCATTTTGCAGCCTTTAGGGTGCACTCCTGACCCACCACCAAGACGTTCTTCCAAATCCCAAAACACACCTTTTTTTTTTTATGTTTTTAAGCACATACAGACACTGTTATACAACATCAGGGACATGGTGTGATTCTTGGGGTGTCCTGTGTAGGGCCAGGAGATGGACTTGATGATTCTGATGGGTCCCTTACAACTCAGTATATTCTATGATTAGTGTTTCCAGGAGCAGACTCTGGATATTTTTGGTGCAACGTTGGATCATGTTGAGGAGCATATATGGAAACAAACCTTTCTAGTGGACAAATTAGCCCAAGACACATCTAAATTGCCTTCAGAGGATGCAGTTGAACTAAAAGACAGCTCAACTCCAACCTTGAACACCCTGGCTAAGTATTTGAACCTACATGGCATTACCTTGGGTCCGTCAGTAGGAGGAAGAAGCAACTTGTCCTCCTGGGACTCCCAGTTTTCCCCTCCTCCACAAGCCAGCTCATCCCAAACTGGAGCCCAGTGCCTTTCTGCTGCCACCCAGCCCCAGCACTACACCAGGACACGGAACCTTGGATATTATGCACAAGTCAAGCTATGCTGAAAGCCGAACCTCAGCATCGCCTTCCCTCAGCTGGTTTACTGTGGATGCACCTCTAAAAGCAGGTGCTTCGGCCCAAAATAAAGGCTCATTCCCCTTCCTCACCCCTTCTGCTCTGTGCAGGGCGTTGAGGCGCCGCACTGAGTTAATTTTAACAAGAAGTTTGCATCCTCCCTGTCTCCTTGCAGTACTTTGTCACCGAAGTGTCACCGGTGCCTGCTGAGCGCCCCTGGCCCGCGGCCAAGCGAGCTGTGAGACACACGTTGTCCACGGGACAGAAAAGGTGCCTGCAACATGCAGAGCAGCAGGAGCTGCAGAGAGGCAAAGATCTGCAAAACAGACACATCTAGTGATGAGAAAACCTTCATCAACAAGGCCCGGGGCTCAATAAGCAAATAAGCACCGGAGGATGTTGTTGCCTTTGGAGTTTGGAACAACTTCGCTCCGAATCTTGAAGGAGAGAGGGGTTTTTTTCTCTTTAGGGTTGATAGGGCATCCTGGCACTTTCTGGTTCCAAAAGGATTTCACAGAATCACAGAATATTCAGATATGGAAGGACACACAAGGATCACCAAGTCCAACTCCTGGCCTTGCACAGGACAACGCCAAGAATCCCACCACGTGCCCAAGAGCATTGTCCAAATGCTTCTTGGACTCTGGCAGCTTAGGTGCCACTACCACCTCCATGGGGAGCAATACTTGGTACCAAAGGCTGACTCTGAGACACACTGGGACTCAAATCACGTGAATATGTCCATGCAACCCCCCAAAAGGTCACCCAAAATAACCCACCCCAGAGTTTTGCACTTCCAGAAAGCAGCAACTTTACTATTGGCATTTTCTAAGACTCCTCCAGACACTCACTATTTCTAGCATTATTTGTAATTCAAAGCCAGCAAGAAACTTGAAGGAGGCTGAATCATCCTTTAGGGAACCTCAGGTTTCCTCAGAGGGTGGGGAGGCCCTGGCACAGGTTGCCCAGAAAAGTTGTGGCTGCCCCATCCCTGAAAGTGTCCAAGGCCAGTTTGGATGGGGCTTGGAGCAACCTGGTCTAGTGAAAGGTGTCCCTGCCCATGGCAGGGGGTGGAACTGGATGATATTTAATGACTCTTTCAACCCAAACCATTCTGTGGTTCTATGATGAACTCTCTCCCCTGGTTGTGGAAGGAGGTGAGGACACTGATATCCATCCCTGGGAAGTTCACCTTGAAGAAAAGTACCACTGCATCTGGTGGCCCCACACTGTCACACTGTAAAGGGGTAGAAAACAAGCAGTGCAAAGTCACCAGCTCCTACTGAATCACAGCACAAATCTCCAAATTTAGTGGGTCTCATGATAAAAGCCCTCTTTGTGTCTTGTGCCTCCTGCCCTTGCAGCATCGCGTGGTTGCTTCTGGCCACGGAAAGCTGTTGTTGCATTGCAGTCCCCCTGCTCACCAGAACTTCATGGAATCATGGAAGGTCAGAAAAGACCTCTAAAATCATTGAGTCCCAACCATTAACCTAACACTGCCTGGTCCATCACTAAACCAGGTCCCTAAGCACCACGTCTACTTGTTTTTTTGAACACTTCTCACTGCTCTTTGTCGTGCAGCAACCCCAGCTGAGAGAATCTCCCCACCCCTGACCGCTCACCACATGGTCTCTCCACCAAACAGCACATAGTTTAAGAAAAAACAGGAAAAATAGAGACAGAAACTCTGTCACAGTCCTTCAAACAGCATTTCAGCTCTTCATATATGATTTTTATACAGTAACAGGGAAGATCGTATTTTTCTCCCCTGCTCTACCTTCTCAATCAGGGTTGTTTAGCACAAAAATTAACATGTTTTTGGATATGGCACTTCAGGCACTTCTAAACTGGAGCTGTGATATGGGCAGAGCACATCCCTCCTGCCCCTACCCAGTTTTCTCAAGGATCTCCAGAGCAAAACACCACAAGGCTGCGGCACAACTCTACAACAAATATGCAATTAGAGCCATAAAACCTGATGAAGCTCAGACAAACTGTTCCCAAATCTCCAAAATAACAGAGAAAGCACCTTCACTCTGGGTTGTGGGACACCATCACACCAGGTAATTCTAGGAGGAAAATAGGGATTTTCTTTTGGTTAAGCCCCAGTGGCAGATGGAGAGGGTTTGGGGGGAGGTGGGTGGCACTTCCCCAAACCCCACCATGCAGTGGGACCTGCAAGACTCCCATGCAGAATCAGGCTTGAGCCCGGGTGTCTCACAAACTGCAAGAGAAAGACGTGGCGGATTTGTTTGGGAATTCCAAGCCCAAAGGAACTGCTCTCTGACATGTGGAGTATCCAGCAAAGCCCTGGGGGTTGCAGCAGACGGAGCACAGGTAGCTGGAGAACAACAAATGCCAGATGACTGTGCATGGCTTAGAGTGAGGGAAAAAAGGCAAGGTTTGCTCAGGAGCTCTGTGTGAAGGAAAGGGCAGGCACTGCAAGAATTCAGAAACAACATCCTTAGGTGGAGATGGGCCAGTTATGGAAGAAGCTGAGCACGTAAACAGGCTTTGGACAAGGAAGTTGGCAGGAGCGCATGAAATCTCCTCGGAGGCTTGGGGAGATTTCACACTCCTGCACATGGGGAATGGACCAAACCGGGCCACCTGGATTCCTGCAGAGTTCAAACCCTCTGTGGTGTTCAGCCCTCAGAGCTGAGGGTGATTGTTGGTCATGCCAGAGCGCTGTCAGGCTGGGAGCAGAACTGAGGGTGAGGTGGATCCTCAGGCTCACAACCTGCGTGTTTCTGTCTGTGTCACTCCCCATCAGCTCAGCAGTGGGGAGGGAGGAATTTCTATGCATCCACAGGTGGATTTGCTACCTGCTTGGTCCTGCCACTGCCTGGACCACCTGGAGATAAAGCTGAAGGTACCTGGGCTTGGGGCTTGAGCTCCCATAGCACAGGCAGATGTTACGGCAGGATCTCACCTCCACAGAGCATCACTCTGTAATAAGGATGAAACCCCACTCACCCCATCCTCCCCAGCCCTGCAAAGCCCCCAGGGGGGGCTCTGTGTGCTGCAGTGTGTCCTTGAAGACAGGGCAATGGGGCCACCCAGACCAGCATCATGGAGAAGGGGGCAAAATTTGGGGTACCCCAACAGCTCCTCTCTGAGTTCACAGGGGCACAGCACAGCAGAAGGATCCTTGCTGGCCATAAATAACCTGCATCACTCCCCATGGCCTGAGCCCCAAAACACCCCAGAACTTTCTCTCCTCCAGATGGGTAGAGAAAATACATGATTTATAAAGTAAATAATAACCAAAGTGCAACTCCAGCCTCCCTAGAAATGCTGAGAGCAGATATTTCCAGCCGGTCTCCCGTCACCGCCAACATGAATGATCACCAACCTCCTTGTCACAAGCCTTTAGAGCAACTCTCTGGAATTAAATCAGCATATTGCATGGTTCCAGTTCCTTTCATCCAAAGAACTTCAAATGATTTACAAACAATTCTTTAATTAAGCCTTCCAAACAGGCCCCAGGCTACTATTACTGTACCTGCTTTGCCACGGGGGAATCGAAGACACGGCACTGCTAAAACTGCCTGCAAAAAGGTTGCAAAAATCTTATCAAAGTTCCTCCAAGAGCAAATATATTAAGAAGACACTGTGCTCCACTGCTGATTCTGAAACCCTCAGGTTAACCATTTTTTTCTTCTCCTGGAGACATGGCCCCAAATTACCTCCTCCCGCCTGTGTCAAGATTAGTATTCAACGGATAAAATGGTTTTTTAAAAATGCGCATCTTTGACAGCTTGTCTTCTACAAACACGAACTCCCAGTACCAGAGAACTACCAGTACCAGGGAGCCAGCCCAGCTTTGGGAATGAAAAGCAGTGTTTTGGCAACAAGGATTTAAAACCCATCAATCTGAGGTTTGTTTTGATCTGGGCGAAGGGTTGATCTCCAGTAAAGCCCCTTCCTGTTCTTTTTTGCCCCCAGGACAGGTTTGTGCTGTGGCTCTTTTGAATCCTCTGTGAATAAAAAGAATTGGTTTTCTCTTCCTGATGCAATTTTGTTATCAGACCCCCCTGTGGGAATACAAGACGCAATATAGGGAAGGAGTAAATAAAATTAAATATCCCATGAAGACACTGTAATGGGTAACTGAGCCACTCAGTGGCTGGTTGAATTTACAGATGTTATTTGCCCAGTGCCATGTTTGCTGCATTTCTTGCACACTCTTGTCTGAAGCTGATTTTATCCTGATTTAAGCAGGGAAATAAGGGAGAATCTCTGCAGAATCAGGGGTTTGGGATGACACAAGCTTGGAAGTCAGTATTCCTAGAGAAATAGCAGTACCCAAAAGAGCTGCCTTTAAAAAACTTCAGTGACCTTGCATTGATTCTGCTCTGCCCCACGCAGAGGTTGTCACCTTCCAAAAACACGCTCCAAAATCCCAACTTCCCGCTCACCCACCCATTTCACATCCAGTTCAAGGAGAGCAAATCATGCAGACTCCATCCCAATTTCTTAAGTTACTTGAAATTTTACAGTTTCACTCACAGACTCAACTTCTTCCCATTCAAGGAGGGGAAAAAAAAGATGATTTTTAAGCTTTGAGCAGCTCAGATGATTGCAGAGATACCAGCCTTGAGACTCCAAGCCCAAACACCCAGCAAACAGGGATGCCTATTTTGGCCCCTAAGGAAGAAAATCCTGGTGCCAATACCCAGGGAGCAACATAAAAGCATCTCTAAGGAGCTTATTTCAGAACTTAAGAGCAGCAACGAATGACAGAAAATGCTGTTTGCAAGGATTTAGTTAATTAATTTCTGAGAAAGGTGTAATAGGATCACTTGAGAGTGTTACAGAAACAGGTCCCCCCCACATCCTCCCACTGAAAGCCTGTTTTGTCCCGAACCCAGAGTATTTATTGCCCCATTCTGAAAAACAAAACAAAACCTTCTGAGAAGGCAAAGTCAGCTAAACTCAGCTAAATTCTGTCCAGCACAAGAAAATTGTATTAACTGCTCCTACTTTATGCCAATATATTAATGACACTCAGGCTTCCTGAGCTTTAAGAGGAAGAGAAATCTCTTTTCAAGCCCACCTTGGCATCCGGGAGAGATGGGGGCTCACACCTGCTCACCCACCAGACCCCAGCACTGTGAGTTCCATCAGAGGAACAGGGAAAAACAGGCAGGCAGAGATTTCAGCCAGACCTCTGGGAATTCACCCCACGGTTAAATCCCCAGGGCCCTGCCTCCACTTGTGCTTTTACCTCCGGAGCCTCCTCCAGCTTTTGTTACCTTGAATAAAAGCACATTCAGCTCAGCAGAGGCTCTTTTGGGAGACAGGAGTTGGAACAAGATTTCACCTTCTCCTATTTTATTTCATATTTACTTTATTTTATACTATTTCGTTTTATTTGATTCCCACCTCCCTTGTCTCCCCTGATTACAGGGAAGAAACACCCCACTCCTCCCTACCTTTATTCACTTCCCAAAGAATCAGTGCATTTCCTTTCCCTGCTACTTTTCCATGTGTTTTTTTGGCCACCTCTCCAACAAAACACCTCATCAAAGAGCCAGACCTCCCACTCCATCACCCACCACACCCTGAACCCCAACACCATCGCGGGACCCCAGGCACTGTTTCCACTCCCAAACCTCCCCGACACGACACATCCCACCCGGCTCCACCGCTGCCCCACAGCGAGGGGTCTCCAGTTTAACCTTTTTCCAACTCCTCCATCAACTTCCAACAGGGAATTGCTTTCTTCCCCCCCGCACTCTTTTCCCACGCCATCTCCACGGTCAGAGGTGATGGCTCATGTTCGGTACGTGCAGCACCCGGAGCGCTGGACCACTGCAAGAACAGCCGCACCAAGCCGAACCCAAGGTCCCCCCCTTGCTCGATGGGACCCTAAAAAATCGCTCTCCCGAGGGAGATGTTTCCTCAACGCCCGGACAGGGGCTTTGGAATCGGGATGCGGGCGGGAAGCAGCGGGTTTGGCTCATCCCGCTGCAGAGCGAACCGGCACTGCGGCTCCTGCACCCGAAGTTGCGCTGCCGCGGAGGGCTGGACGCGCTCGGGTTTTAGCTGAGCGGGGGGATAAGCCGGACTCAGGAGGGGGGGTGAGCGCTCGGCATCCCCCCCCCGCCCCGATGGTTTTCCGCCAAACTCGCCGATAGTAAAGGGAAAAACAGAGGTGGACGAGAAGGCGAGGGATGCTGGAAGGTGGGGAAAAAGGCACGGCGAGGGCAAAAAGCGGGGAAGGAGGCGGCACTCACCGAGCAGCAGCAGCAGCAGCGGGAGCAGCGGCAGCAGCCCCGGAGCCCGCATGGTGCTTCCCGGCCGTCCCGCCGCTCTCCCGGTGCTCAATCCCGGCGGGGCGGGCGGGAGATGCCCTCCCTCCCTCCCTCCCTCCCTCCCTTCCCCGGCCACTGCCCTCCCTCCCTTCCCTTTCCCCGGTCCCGGCCCGGGCCCCCCCTTCCCCCGCCGGGGGAGGCGCGGAGCGGCCCCGACCCGCCCCCGCCTCCGCCCCCGGTGCGGGGGGAGAGAGCGGTGGGATGGGGATAGGGATGGAGGGAGGGGATGAGGAGAGGGGGATCCACCTGCCGAGGGGATGTGGGGTTGCGTTAGGATGGCTGTGTGCGGGGTACTTGGGGTTCTCAACTGCGTGGGGGCATTTGGGGGTTTCGTTGGGATTTTGGGGTGTGGGGGGGTATTTGAGGTTCTTAACTGCACGGAGGGATTTGAGGATTTTGTTGGAATAGGGGTTTGGGGGGATTTGGGGCTGTCAGCTGCGTGAGGGGATTTGGAGTGAGGACGTTGGGGAGGATTTAGGGGTTTTGTTGGGATGGGGGTGTGGAGGGGATTTGGGGTTCTCAACTGCATGAGGAGGATTTGGGGGTTTCATTGGGGTGGGGGTTTGGGGGGGATTTGGGGTTCTCAGCAGTATGGGGGGATTCGGGGGTATCGTTGGATTTGGGAGGTTGGGAAGGATTTGGCAGTTTTGTTGGGATTGGGATTCAAGAGGGATTTGGGGTTCTTAATTGCATGGGAGGATTTGGGGGTTTTGTTGGAGTTGGGAGGTTGGGGAGGATTTGGGGGTTTCATTGGGATTGGGGGTGTGTGTGGATTTGGGGTTTCTTTAGGATGGGGGTATGGGGAAGATTTGGGGTTCTCAACTGCGTGGGGAGACTTGGGGGCTTCATTGGGATTGGGGTTTGAGATTGTATTTAGAGTTCCATCTGCATGAGGGGATTTGGGATTTTATTCAGGGTGTGAGATTTGGGGAGAGCATGGGGGTTTCATAGAAATTGTGAGGTTGTGATGAATTTGGGAGGGGGCTTGAGGTTCTCAACTGAATAGGGGCATTTAGGGGCTGGGTTTGGGGTTTTCATTGGGATGAGGACTTGGGAGCATTTAAAGTTCTCAACTGCATAGGGCAATTTTGGGGTTTTATTGGACTTAGGAGGTTGAAGAGTATTTAGGGGTTTTGTTGGAATGGAGGTTTGGGGGGATTTAAGGTTCTCACCTGCATGGGGGGATTTGGGGGTTTCAATGGGTTTGGGGACTTCAGGGTGACATTTGGGACTCCTGGCTTGATGGGGGGAAATGGAGGGTTTCTTTGGGATAGGGATTTGGAGTTCTCACCTGCATGGGGAGATGTGGGGGTTTGGTCAGGGTGAGAGGTTTCGGTGGGATTTTGCATTTACGTGGGGGATTTCATTGGAATAGAGTGGTTGGGGAGAATTTGGGGTTTTGTTGTGAGGGGGGTTTGGAGAGAATTTGGGGCTCTCACCTACATAGGTGAGTACATTGGGTTTAGAGGTGTATTTGGGATTTTTATCAGGATTAAGGTTTCCAGGGTGGTGGGATTTCTACCTGCATGGAGGGGATTTGGAATATTCATCAGGATGAGGACTTGGGAAGGATTTGGAGGTTTTGCCAGGGTGAGAGGTTTGAAAGGGGATTTGTCATTCTCATCTATATGGAGGGGTTTGGGGTTTTCATTGGAACTGGGGGGTTGAGGAGGATTTGGGTTTTTCATTGGAATGGCAGGAGTGAGGATGATTTGGTATTCCCACCTGCATAGTGGTGATTTGGGGGGTTTCATTGGAGTTCAGGGTGGATTTGAGGTTTTCACTGGGGGGAAGACTTGTGAGGGATTGTAAGTTTTTGTCTGGATGGGGGTTTGTAGGTTGATTTTGAATTCCCACCCACATGAATAAGGATTTGGGATTTTCATCTGGATGAGGACTTGGGGATCAGTTTGGGATTCCTGCCTGCATGTGGAAAATTTGTGGGTTTTATAAGGATGGGCATTTGAGGGTGGATTTGGGATTTTCATCTGGACGGGGGTTTGGGGTTTGATTTCAGACTCACATCCAGGTGTGGGTTTCTTGGGGATTTTCATCTAGATTGGGTTCATTTTGGGATTCTCACCATGGGTGGGGATTTCTTTGGAGTCTTGGGTTAATTTGGGATCACTTTCTGCATTTTCACCCGTCCAAATACACACACAGTGCTCCAGTGGTACAAAACCCCCCTGATCCCTCCTCTCCCCAACAATGAATGTACCTTTTCACAAGATGATTTCTAGGAAAGATTTGCACCAGTTTGGAATGTCTTAAAGGAACAACATGCCCAGAGTATGAAGGACAAAATTATTATCAGATCTTGGCATTTTTTGTGGCAAGAGGGAAGGGTGTTGAAAGTTTTTTCTCTGATGTTCAGGCTGCAGCTGGGAGGAGACTAAAAATAAGTTCAAAGCTTTGCACTGAATCCCTCTCCTGGCTCTGACAGATCCAGCTAAACCAGGAACCTTCCCAGCCAGGACCCAGAGGTGGCAAAAATAACCTTCCCTCCAAAAAGGACTTTTCAAATACAGTTTTCTTGATGCCTTCAGTTAAAGGTGGACTTTCTTCTTGTTGCAAAGTCACCTTGAGAAGATGAGGAGATGCTTGGGTTGGCTGGCTCACCCTCCCTACCTGCTTTGCATTTGTCCCCAGAAAAGCCTTCTTGTCCTGATTTTGGCTTCTGGGTCAGTGCAGAGAGACTTTCCCTGTGCCTCAGCCCAGCCTCACCTCCTCTTACTACAACTCTCCATTACACAGCCCCTAAAACCTGGGAAACTCAAGCTGCAATAAGCGAATGAGCGTGTTGATGCACATTATTAATCTTGCCAATATCAGAGAGGCAGTTTCTTCTCCCCCTGCAGAGTATTTTTAATAACAGGTCACATTTACACACACACACTCTCCCAATCAGCACATTTTGGTTTTAACTGCCAAGTCAGAGCAGCCCAGGGGAAAACCTGAGATGCTCCAGCGTAGCAGTGTCCCTGGGATGGAGAGGAGGGAGGGGATACTAAGCTCCTCAAACTCTCTATGGCACCAATACCCACAAAACACTGCAAAAATATCCCAGGGCACATTGGTCTGGGATAGCAGTTCCTGGGAGATGCGCTCCCCCAAGGTTGGATCTCCACGTTGGATGATGGCTGTGGGAAGGACAGACAGAAGCAGAGCTTCCTTGGCAGGGAAAACCCAAGGAAAACAAAATGACCTAAAATCCACTTAAAAATCAGCCTAGTTTTGGTGGCCATTGGTTTTATTGTGCAGTGTTTGTAATGAGAGTTAGGCAAGAATTCCATCTGGCTGGTCCCATCAGCAGATCTGGGCTGTGCTGATCCTTCGGCCTCGTGCAGGGAGAAGGGACCCTCAACCCCCGAGCACCTGATACCTAAATCCTTTTCAATTGCTAATTTGGGATGTGGGTTTTCTCTTAATTATCATAACCCTGGCACTTATGCAGGGAGTTTTGTCAGTTCTCAACCTACTTGTGGGACACGCTGCTCCTCCCTTGCTGCAAGTGTTGGCTGCTGGCAGTTGCCATGGTGGGTAAAATAACGGCATTCCAAGAGTCTCCACTTCTTGGAAAGACTGATTCATCCAGAAACATGGTGCCAAGCTTCCCTTTTTCAAGGGGGCAGCACAAAGGTCTTGCATTATTCCCACTGCTTTGCAGGGTGCAGGCGGCGGCTCAGGATCTGCCTCTCGCCTCTGCCTCAAAGGGGATAATTACTGAGAGGGTGTCAGATCAGGGCTATGAATCATGAGCAGCTGAAGGAAAAGAGAAAGGGATATTTAGCATGGCTGCTTCAAGAGCTGAGGGTCTGTTATAGCATATCCCGCACCAACGTTTTACCATCAGCTTGGGAAAAGGTCAGAAAAAGCCCTAATTTGGGAAACAGGGCACCTCCAGGGATGTCAAAAAGGTGTTTCACAGAAAGATGTAAACAATCTTTGATGCCCAGTGCAGCACTGCTCACTGGGAGCTCTGTCACGAGTGTCCCAGCTCTGGAGGTTTTCCTGAATACCAACATCACAAGGTCAGGAAATTATGTGCAAGCTTTTGCTTTCTACTCCAAACATGAAAGTCATGTCTTTGAGGTGTACAGAAACCCTTTGGAGAATGGCCTGCACACCTGCCTGAGAAATGGGGGCAAAAAATAGGAATTTGCTTTAAAATTTATTATTAACATTATTATTATTATTTCAAAATCTCGTAGGCTTAAGTCAGTCAGGTATCATTTTTAATCCTGTCATTGCACACAAATTGACATGGATCTGGTTCTGTGTGTACTAGCTAAATATTTGTCTGAGACTGTGAGAGAACAGGACAGGGAGTCAGTGGTTTCAAGGTATGTGAGTCAGCTGGGCTGAAATGGCCTCAGGAGGAGGGAGATTTCACCTGACACAAGATTTCCTTGTTGGGAAAATCCCAAGATGCTCTTTTGTCTCCCCAAAGGGGTATGAAAACCCCATTTCTTCTACAACTTAAAAGTAAACTGAGCAAAGGAGGAGAAAACATAAAGCAGGAGTTGCTCTTGGTGGATAAATTCCCAGTGACAGTTTTATCTTGTAATTCCTTCTCAACCGTGTTCAGATTCGTCATAACATCTGACTGACGTCTCCAGGCAGCCTTGCAATATTTACCTCTTTTCACAGAAAATGACCGAGCAAAGCGACGCAGCAGGAAAATCCTCGGGCTGAGATCCAGCTTAGGATCACTCAACTTGCCAGTAATCCGGTTTTATTGGATGTCGTCACCTATTTCCTTGTGCGGTCGGGCACAAAGTAATAACGTTTGGAATTCAAATTCGGGGTTAAGATGGGAAGATGAAGGGTGACACACACGGAGCTGATACCTCTGACGTGAGCAACAGTGTGAACAACAGCACGTGGGCTCCTGGGGTGAGGATCACTAAGTGGTTATTTCAGGAAGGAAAGCAAAAAAAGAAAAAAAAACAAACCAAAACTCAAACCACCCTCTTTTTATTAAGAGACAAAAATACCTGTGGTCTGATGTTTGTATTTGTGTTTCAGAAGATGAGGAATCAGCAGTGTCATGTGAGATTCTATTCCTTAGCCTGGAGCTGACCCAGGAGGAACTAAAATGCAGCTTTGCCTCAGGAGCAGGAATTGTCTCGAGAAAGCTGAGAACAGTCCAGGATACCCCTCACAATGCCAACTGTCTTTTCCTGAACTCCTAGGAGTGAAGAGGCAAAAATCTTATAGGTATTAGACAAAGACTTCTAAAATCTGGGTTCAGCTCTGAAATAACGTCCTGATCTCAACTGTGATCCTTTTTGGAAGGATCTCTGTTCTTGCACTTTGCTTTGGACTTGGCCATTCAGACAAATATAATCTCTGATTCTCTTGAGTTTAATTTTTTAAGAGAAGAAGAAGAAGAAGAAGGAAGGAACCTCCTTTTCAGTGAGTTGCCAACCCTCCTGCAGTGCACCTACTCCAGGAAGTTGATCACCATCTCAACCACATGCAAATGGACAAACAAACCCATCTGTGGGTGGATTCGGGTCCAAACCAAGACACCCACATCTGTGTGTCCGTGTCTCCAGGATAGTTGTAGGGATCTCTGTTTGAGCTCATTATCATCACTGGAAAAGTGTTTGAATAGAGGTGCCTGGAGGCATCTCAGGTGCTAGAAACACCTTCATTGGGATGCACAAGGACATTGATGGCTGTTGAACAGCAGGTGCCTCAGAAGGGGGAATGTGGAGGGGAAAACCTCTCCCCACTGGGGCTATGGGTGGCTCACAGAAACATCCAGAAGTTTCACATCACGTCTGTCGTGCATTGTCCTTCACACAGGGCTCACCTGATGGTTTTGTATTAAAATGGAAGAGGAAGAGGTGCAGGAAAAAAAAGCAAAGAGCCCTTTAGGAGGGACAGGCCAGCAACTAGATGCATTTTTCCACTGCTGGAAATAGGCACTGGTTGAAACCTGTCACTCTGTGTGTCTCCAGCTAAGCAGAATAGAATAGAATATTTCAGTTTGAAGGGACCTACAGTTATCTAATCCAACTGCCTGAGCAGCTCAGGGCTGACCAAGTTAAACTCTGTTGTTAAGGGCGTTTTCCAAATGCCTCTTAAACAGGCTTGGGGTATCAAGCACCTCTCTAGGAAGCCTGTTGCTGTGTTTGACCACCCTCTTGGTAATTAAATGCTTCCTCGTGTCCAGTCTAAACTTTTCCTGACACAGCTTTGAATCATTCCCACGTGTCACTGGTTCACAGGGGGAAGAGCTCAGCACCTCCCTCTCTGCTTTCCCACCTTGGGAAGCTGTAAAGAGCAATACAGGTGTCTCTTTTTTCAAGCCCAGAGTGAGTGGATCACTCCTGCTCCAAAATCCACCCTGTTCATCCTCCCCACAAACGCATGAAAAGGTCTGTGGGCTGGAAAGGACCAGTAGGAGACCTCTACAATAAATTTGGGATGGATTGCTCCATTTTGCTGGACAATGTACCAACATTATTTCCTTCTGGATGGAGCAGGGAAACTCCTTGAAGTCCTGATCTGGATTCAGCGGGAATCTCACAAGATGATCCTTGGGTGCAGCACATCTCTCCAATCTAAATATCTTCTGTGCTGGCCACTTGGGCACACACTGCTCTCCAAACACCAACTCCACATCTCTTCCCACTGGCTTTGCTGCCTCCTCTTCCCACTTTGACAAGGATTTGCCCCAAACCATCCTGGAAGTTACCAGGGCAACCTGCGAAGTTCCGGCAGCCTGGATCATTGTTTTGGGGCTGGGGCAGCCCTGAGGAATTCACTATTTGTTTTAGAGATAAAAGCTGCAACTTCCACACATTCTTCTCCAATTTCACTCTCCATTAACTGCATTGCCCTGTCATAACAAAGCTTATTGAATTATTAGAGATGAGGTGAATTGTTTGAAGCCTGGACTGGGGAAGGGGAAGGGGCAGAGCTTGTTGTAAGTGGTTTGGCTCCGTGGATCCCCTCCATGAAGCATTTAGGATGTGGTTGGGGCTTTGTGAGGGTGCCTGGGGGACAGTGACGGTTGCTGAGCATTGGGGTGAGCTGGGAGTGAGGAGCAGAGGGTTAATGGCTGGGTTGAGTCAGGTTGCCTTGGGAAAATCCCTGTTTGTTTGTCTCTCCAGCCCTGTCCTGGACTTCAAGTGTTTCAGTTGGTGCCCTCCAGCTTTTCCGTGTGCTTTCTTAGACATGGTAGGAAAAATAAAGGGTAAAGAGGGGGTCAAATGTCCCTCATGTCCCAGAGTAGTGGTTGACCCCTCCACTTCCTTCAGTACTATCAAAAAACTCATATCCTCTTCCCCACTCCAATGTCCACTGTGGGGTTGGTTCTCTCAGTTGTCTTGTGAACAGTTTCCCTTATGTCTGGTGCAGCAACTATGGGTTGCTGAGACACAAATCACCACATTTGGCTTCCTTCCACCAGTTGGCTTCCTTCTACCCCAAAAACTCCTCTCTGGGATACCAGCATGGCAGAGCTGGTGTAAGTCCTGTGTCATCCCAGTACCTCCAATCCTTATGCTGGTCTTTGCTTGTGGTAGATTAAGATGAGAAATATGCTTTTGGAAAAGGGAATTAATTTCAGTGGGAACCCAAGCCAGGACAGATGAGTTACTTTTTGCAGCCAGATGAGGGGAACCCCACTCATAAGTCTCAGCCCTAATAGTGATGATGGTTCAGTTTTTAACATGTGTTTTTCTCTTCCAGTGCCTCAGTTGCATCCTGCATCTCAACAAGATTAATTATACAAGGTTAATTCATGGACTGGATCTATGAAACATTTTGAGATTTACAGAAAGAACATGCAATGGAAAGAATACATGTTATTATTTCCAAGAACTGAAGCTTTGTACATATAAACTCATTTGCTCTTTTACCTGCATAATAGTGTGGGGTTTTTAAACACTTTATAAGGAGCTCTCCTATTCAGAGACAAGACTGAAAACAAACTGGAAGCTAATTGAAACACTGCCTCTCTTTTATTTCTCTACTCCCATGTTTTAGTGAAGCCTAATTTAAGGGACATTCATCCAGTTAGTGGAAATGCGTCACTCTCATCAGCAGTAATGGGAATTACAGGAGGACATCGGTTGCACAAAGACCTCCCTGAAATCCCTGCAGCCCCAGAAAGCTAAGGACAAATCACAGCATGTTTCAGTTTGATTTGGCCTGGCTAATGGACAACTAAGCTAAACTGCATCAGCAAGACATACTGCCTCACTCCTTGGCATGGATCTCAACTGTAGCTGGTGACTCCTGGCTGGGACAGGAGAATAAATTAAGTCTGGCTTAGGTGGATGCTATATCATCAGGAGATTGATAAGGATGGAGATATAAGTCCTGAATTTTCCTGTTGGAGAAGTGCAGAGGAGACAGGAGAATTCCTGCTTTCATCACAACATATGGTCAAAGTACTGAACTCTTCAGGAGAACACGGCTGAGGCCTCTCTGGGTCTCCGGTAGCAAAAGAATCCACCACAATTAATAGCCAGAGGTTTACTGAATTTAGCTTTCTTATGAGAATGGAGAAAATAAGGACTAATTGTACCTTGGTACTGGTGAGGTTGGGACTCTTTCTGCTGCAGCCAGACCCTGTGTGACATGCAAAGGCCTTCAAAGATCACTTGCACCAAGACACCCCTTAACCATCTCCTGGAGGCAACTCCATCATGTTTGGTGTCTTCCAGACATATGACACACTAAACATCCAGGTAGCCAGCACTGCTCCCAAGGGATGCCAAGGCCCACTCAGAAGAGGAAGACTAACATTTATCAGGCACTTTTTTGGCCTTTTCTCCTTCCCTTCACTCCTTCATTGTAATGTAGCCCAACCTACCTCTGCACCCCCCTGTGTCCCTGTCCTTTTGCTGGTGACAAAAACAACGCAGAGCAGAGCAGCCACATACTTTGACAAGTGCATCTGCAAGGTTTGTCATGAGGAAAGGAGAAAAGGAGGCGAGACTAGCAGGGGAAATCTCCATGCAGCCAGCTCCTCACCGGTCCTGCAGTTCTGTGCAGGTGCCCACATCAGCAACACCCCCAGCGTGACAATTTTGCGTGGTGTTTGCAAAAGAAAAGACATCTCAGAGCCTTCCAAGCAGTTGGGAAAGAAAACACCTTGAGGATGTGAGACCCTGTCATCATCTCCCTGCTGCTGGTGCCAGGACTCCCAGCGAAGTGCTGACCTGGGTGTACCTTAGGAAAGGTTTATGGTAGGTTTCCTTGCTGCACATGGGTATTGGCATCTGTGATGGCTTTAACTTCTCTGGCACTCAGGTCTAGGATAAGTTGGGCAGGAGTTATTAACCCAGATCACCCCAAACGTGGAGTCACTGTTGATTCTGCTTAAGCCACTTCCAAATCTACTGCCCAGACACCGGGAAATTGTTGCCAGGAGACCTTGTGCAAACACTTCACCCACTTGAGACCAAGCCAGCCTGGAGGCAATCTGCCTGCAGCCTCCTACCTAGTAAAAAGAAATTCTTCTTTTAGCCTGGCACATTGGCAATGAAATGGGATTTATTAGAACTAAGGAACATTACAGTTCATTCTTGTGGTTTGGATTGATCTAAGAAAGCTCAAATGGATTCAAACCTGACTTTTGCTCAATGCTGTGCAAACAGGCATTGGAGAGCATCCCTGTTCCAGCACAAGGTAAAGCCACATCCTCCAGGCTGGGTTAATGTTAATTAGGTACCTGGGGAGCTGGCATTTCGTGGAGGAGAATTAGCAGCATTCACAACTCTTCACCTTGATATTTTCCATCAGATACAGCCCTGCTTCGTACAGCAAGTGCCTCAGCTCTCTGCTGCCTGCAAGGGGAGGGATTCAGCTCACAGATGTAGGCAGTGATGTCAGGGGAGCTGCTCTGTCCTAAAAATGTCAGTTTTGGCTCTGAGGTTGAGCAGCCAGAAGGAGGGAGCTCTGCAAGTGCACCCCTACACTTGCAGCAGTCAGAGGCACAACCCCTGCTTACCCCCTGCTCTGCAGCTTGAGGGGCTGCAGCTCTACTGAGACAAAAAAAGGAGGAGAGTCAAAAGCCAGAGTGGAGAGGTAAAGAAGAAAATTAACAAATTGGGCAACAATTGCCCAGTAATCTGTGGCTTGTGGCCTGGTCTCCTCTCTCTGGGAGTCCTTGCAGCAGAGTCATTGCCAGTTACATGAGGATTATGGGATGGATTTAGGAACATGGAAGGGAACACATCACATCCAACAATCCTCCTTTGCCCTGTGTGGAAATGTGACCACTTCTGAGGCACAAGTGAAGGGTGGGATGTGATTCAAACCCTCAGTTTTTTGGACATTCACCCGCGGTGACAGATGTGTCCCAGTAACTAGAGGAGGCATGTGTCCATATGGAGCAGGAGCTGGAAGCTGCTCAGGGACATCTCAAATGGACACTGAATTTATTGAAGGGTCCAGAGAGGCATCCTGTGCTGGTGGAGGTGAAAGATGTGGCTGCTTTGTTGATGATTCTGCATTTGAGAGATGTATTTATGCCAAGCAAGCTGTGCATTGGCGTGTGGACACAGAAGGGCACAAGATCTGAAGACACTGCAGAGAGGCATGGAGGGTTTTTCAGGATTCAGTTCTGTGCCAAGTGCAAGTTAGGGCACAGCAAAGCAGAGAAATTCCTCCTGAATCAATTAAAAGAACAGTGAACCAAGGAGGCAGCAAAAATCTCTCTTTCCAGAGAAAGGAACAAACATCACGAGAAAGGGTTGCTGGTTGGAAAGTTGAATGTCCAGAAGAACAGTCCAGATGTGGTCTATGTTTCACACTGTTGAGATTAACAATAAAAGGAAATTCCGGGAAGAAGAGGGGGCTGGGCTGGAGCTGCTCCAGCCTGACCACTGCCTCTGCAGTGAACATGGTGGGAATGCTCTCGGTGTGGGGAGAGCTTTGCTGAAGTCTCTGGGACCAGAGGAAGTTGTCATTATGTCCCTACATCCTGTGTGTGAGTGAGCTACAGTCCACTGAGGAGAACATCTGCAAAAGATGCAAAAAGACACACGGGACCTTGACCTCTCTCCAGCGGGTTGAACGGGGTTGACCTTCCTGGTAGCAAATGGCAAATCCACTCAAAGAAAACCTGCAATTCCCTCCCATCAGGTTTGCAAAGATCTAGAGCTAAACCCACCACCAGCACTGACCATGTCAGAGATCCCTTTGATGACGGGTCAAGCTTATGGCTTTGGCAAATCAGGATAAGAAGGGTGTGCTTTTCATGCTTGGTCTGATTGACCTACTCCAGGATTTTAGCTAGATCCCAAACCTGCCAAGAGCAGGGTGGAACTGGAATCTACACTGCAGTCTCTTGGTCACAATCAAAGGGAAGGCTGAGGCTTAGGCAACACCCAACTAGTGAGTGCTCTGTGTCCCCCTGAGAAGTTCCTGTAGGTCCTGGTTCACCACCAGCTGGACATTTTCAAGTGTGCATCTCCATTCAGGGTCTCTCCAATCAGTGGAGATGGAGATGTTTCCCTGCAAATGACTCCCACCACCAGTCAGAGAAGTCTACAGTGCCCTGGGTGGAATGAACAGAGGGATGAGCATGGATGTTTATTCTTTGTTGTGGGTAATGTTATAAGAGGCACAGTTATCATCTCATGCCACAGAAGGTAGTGCCATACTAACTTCCTTCATATTTGGAAACATTTAGGATGCTAAGTCAACAAGGCAAATGTTAAGTCTGTTATATTTCTGTATTTCTAACCCTCTGGACAGTGGACTCAAGCACTGAGATGACATGTGAATAGTTTTGGTGAAGGCAGGGTTGCCCATCCATGGGTAATGGCCACGCTGGTGTTATCCTGGAGCACCCAGGAGGAAGGGTGGAAGGAGCAGGGTGGGTTCACAAGGGTAATAAGGGTGCTGCAGCACTGGGAAGAGTCAGGTGACCTCGGAAGAACTTCCAGCCCTTTTGTCTCAAAGATCTTGAGAAGGAAATTAATTCCTACTTAGACTTGGGGAACATCATCAGTTAATGCATAAAGCTTCGTATGGATCAATGCAAACTGCCTGCTATGTAATGGGGAAAAACCTCTCTGAAACAAGGAATGTGGAAACAACTGCTGTCCCATGAGAATCTTCCCTGGAGGAAGAGCCTTACCTCCTTCAAAGCGACTGAAGTCACAGGGTAGATGACAAACCCAGATGTTGACCCTTAATGTTGTTTTCAAGATGCTGGATTAAAGAACAAGTTGATGCTGTAACATTATTGTTCACAGGCTGCATCACAAAAAAAAGAGCCATTTTCTCCAAAAGGAGTCTGTTTGCCCTCTTCAAACCCTGCTTTCTTTGTCTCTTTAAAGTGTCTGCATGTGGTGGCATTTGAGACCAGCATGTAGGAAGGCAAACTTGGAAAACAGGAAATATTATGACCATTTTCTATGGATAACAAAACAAAAGTGGGTACTCAAATGAGTTGTCTGTTTTGAGCACTGAACCTCAGATGAGTGAGAACCAGAGAGCCAAGCTGCAGTGGTGACCAGCCCAAGCTGGGATCTCTCTTTACTTACCTAGATGTGACATCATTGATTTTGCATCATCTGCTTCTTGGGCTTCTACAGCACCAGGCAGGGTTGGACCACCCACTCCTCATTAAATAGCACCAGGGAATAATCACAGGAAATAATGAGAAAGAAAATGGAAACCTGAAACCTCCTCTGGCAGGGAATTTTTCCTCTCCAGTGAGCTCTGGTTTTGAGATGAGACATGTATTTGTCAATGAGTGAGAGAGATTCTCTGTGGATCTCACTACCCAGTGGTTGTGCGTCTTCTGAGGATGGTCAACAGAAGGGACAACTGGCCCTTGCAAAACAATCAGAAACAGAATGAGGATTAGGGAAGGAGAGGAGCAGGAGGTGGTGAAGAGCTCCCTGTTTCCTTGATGTCACTCTTGGCAGGACACAGAAGCACAAGACAGCATGTATCCAGGAATAAATGAAGTTCTTCCTGCCTGGGTTCCTTGGCTGTTGTCACCTCCTATTTAGTAGCCAAAAGCCCAGCTCCTGGCACAGCACATATTCCACCCCACCTCCCCGTGCTGGAGAGCAGCTCTCCCTATATTTACTGTCCCTATATTTAGCATTCCTCATCTTCCATTGTGTGGCTGCAAACACACATCCCACTGGGTGTTCCAGGGGAGCGCCGAGGTGGGGCTCGGTCATTTCGGATGGACACTCCCTATTTTTAGCTATCAGATGGTGTGTGGATGTGTCAACCCCTCATAATTCTTTCCATGGGACAGATCTGGACACAGTTTATAGCTCTCCATGACGTAAAATCCCGCACATTTTCCCCTCCTGGTGTCAGGCAGATGGAGGAGGGGAGAAGGGACTGGAGATGTGTCCTTGAGGTAGGATGGGTGGGATAAGGTGATGAGACTCCCCCAATGAAAATCAATCCAGGCAGAGCTCAGGGGACTCAGCCTGGAGAAGACAAGCTCCAGGGAAACCTTATTGTTGCCCTTCAATGCCTTAGAGTGGGACTATAAGAAAGATGGGAACAAACTTTTTAGCAGGGCCTGTTGTGGTAGGACAAGGGGTGATGCTTTTAAACAAAAAGAGCGTCAATTTAAATTAAATATAAGGAAGATGTTTTCTACAATGAGGGTGGTGAAACACCGGAATACATTTCTCAGAGAGGTACTAGATGTCCTGTCCCTGGAAACAATCAAGGCCAGGCTGGATGGGGCTTTGAGGACCTTGGTCTAGTTGAAGATGTCCCCAATCATTTCAGGGGTGTGGAACTGGATATTTCTTTAAAAATCCCTTCCAATCCACACCATTCTATGGTTCTATGACTATCTCAATGCTCAGGTCTCATGCCGTTAGGCACATTCATCTTCTCATGGGATAACGTGTACTAAAGGAAGGCCTCTTTTGGGATTGCTCCCTCATGACCATCAGAAAGAAGTAGTCTGAACATCAGGAGTAAGGCCACCCTTCCACTGTGAGCTTTCTGGCCTCTTTTTCATGTCAAAAATATGGGCGAGTTGCCACATGGGTCAGATCCAATTCCTGGAGAGACTATCCTATCATCATTATTCACAAGCTGCAGTAGATTAATTAAGTGTTCAAAGCTGGGGAACAAAGAATGGGCATGCATGGCTGGTTTTCCCAGTAGAGTTGTGATGCTGGTTGGCCTCTTCTGGTCTTGTTCTGCTCAGACTGTTCAGGGATGATCTGGCAAAGGGGGGGGGGGGGGGAAATGAAACCAACAGAGATTTATGCAACTGAAAGCTCAGTGGGAAAAACAGCTGAAGGGGGATTTTCTAGTCTGCAGGAAGAGAGAAGGAAAAGGGACAGCCCATTTTTGATGCTGAAAAGGTTAAAGATTGCACATGGGAAAAAAGGCAGCCTAACCATACACAGGACCCAAATTAGGGGACATCTTTGGGTACCTGGAAAGAGCTGAGTGAAAAGTCATCACTGCACCAGAGTCAGGAAGGTCAAATAGGAGTTTAGAGTTTGCAAGAAAAGAATAATGTTAAAAAAAACCCCACAGTGGCATTGAGTAAATCTCTGGGGCACTGAGGCCCTGCATGGAGTGTACAATGCTGATCCCCCACCTCGACAGGACACAATAGTGCTGGAAAAGGTAAAAGCACCAGGAACAATCCTAGGCCCTGAATGACTCCTATGTAAGCACTACCCAGGGAATAGACTGGGACTCCATTGTCTGCAGCAGAGAAAGCTGAGCAGGAGAACTGCCCCTGGGTCACAGCATCCGGAGTGATAGGGAGTGGGAGGAGGCAGGAACATTCACTCCTTCCTCCACCTCCTGCAGCTGGGCGTCATCCCTCAGCCAAGACAAAGCCAGGCGGAGCTCAGGTGTGGCTCTTGCTGCCTCAGGATGCTGCAGAGACCAGAAGCATGAATAAAACTGAAAAAGGATTACAAGACTTCATGGATACCAAGTCTATGAGTGGTTGATGAACGCGATGCCCTGGATCAACATCCTTGTGCTGCAGCTCCTGGGAGGTCACCTGTTGCTGCAATTCTCATAGTATTCTCTAGGAATATGCCTCCATTCCCACTCTCCCTCTTTATCCACCCCTAGTTATTTGGGGGATTTGGTGGTGGCTCAGACCGAGCTTTGCTAAGCCCCACAGCGGTGGCTGTTATTCCCTGAGGAATGCAGCCAGCTGGGATCTGACAGTGAAAGGAAGCAGTGTAGCATCATGTCAAAAGGGAAGGCAGGGGAGCCCCATCAAACAGCAATTATGAAGTGAAACGAGACAAAAAAATGAAGGGATTGAGCCCTCAGGGATGTAAGGAGAAGATCTGCTTTCCTGTCGGAATCAAAAGGAGTCAGGGTTACCAAGTGAGATGGCAGGGAGAACTCAGAGTTCTCTTGAGAGCTGTGTCTCCCTCAAAACCCCACCAAATTTGTATTTTTGTTTTCTTGGAAGCCGTCTAAGGAAGGGGATAAAAAGGCTCTCAGTTCTGGGAGCGCAATCCCTTCTCTGCTGGAGGGGGCAGGAGGCTTAATGCAGCCCGGCATCCCTCCCTTTCAGTTCAGCCCCCAGACACAAAGGCAGAAAAATGCCAGGAATTTCCCAGCGCCCTCCCCAGACCTGCTCCCATCTCCCTTTCCCCCCCTCGCCACCTCCTCCGGCTGGGAAGGAGGAATACTAATAAGAAAATAGGGATCTTTAATGGGCCCCTTGCCCAGTCACTTTGGGATTGAATGCTGAAAGGGATGGACGTGACCAACCATAAGGAATGTGGCTTCTTCAAGTCCCGTTACTCCGTTTTGCTGCTTTGTTTTGTTTTCCCTTCCCCAATTTCTCCCCCCTTTCTGCCTGGCGTTGAAAAAATTCCTCCCGGCCCCTCGGCTCTGTTTCTTTCCCTTAGAGTCAGGCTGCAGCTCTAATCACTGCTGGGTGATTAGCATGTGAAGGGAGAGAGGAAAACAAAATTTTTATTGCTGGCTGGTGGAGCAGGAGCAGCTGTCTGGATGGATGCTGGCTTCTGTGTTATCCTCCCCACCGCCTCTGATCCCTTTTCTTGGGATGTTTTCCTGTAAGAACAGGCAACACACCAAGGAAAGGCAGAAAACGGGGTGGGGGATGAAAGTCGGAGCAGGTGGACTGTTTTTCATGGGGAAAACCAAAATACAATTTGTTTTTCTTTCAGCTTTGAACTTGGAGAGAGCGGGGGGGGACACAGGGACTTCAGTGCTGTGCCGAGGGGACGACAGCAGGAATGAAAGGATAATTTGTGGTGCCGACCTCTATGGGAGCGGGAGGCACAACACAGAGCCCTTTGATGAGATGAGGATGGGGATGGAGGAGGTGGCTGGGGAGGGAGGAAAGGCAAATGCCACGAGTTAGGTGGTGGTGGGGACAGTGGATTGGGGGACCATCCTTTACAAGCCATCGCTGTCCCCCTGAGAGAAATCCCAGCAGAAGACGAAGGGCTGGCAGGTGGACAGAGTGTTTTTTGCTCATCCTCTCCAAGTCCCTGGATGAGAGACGGACCTGCAGAGCTCGGCGCTAAGGAGCCTGTGGGCAGCCTGGGGCTGGCGGATGGGCCGGCTCCCGCTGTAGTAATTCCAGCTTGAGGTCGGACAGTGACTCCGGAGGGACGTGCTACCGGAATGGAAAACTATCTGTTTGTTGTTTGTTACGGGGCTGTGATGGGAACGCCGGTGCCTCTGGGGCGGGTATTCCCTGCAAGCTCCAGAGCTGGCTGTGCTCAGCCCCTCCTCCCCTCGCTCCAGGTGTTTCCTCTTCCGAGCTCGATAATGAAATCTGGGAGCCCGAGCCAGTTTATATTTAGTTTCCATCGCTGCTGGCAGGGGGCTGCTGGTGCCTGACAAACAGCAGCAAAACACCACTGGTGGGTTCCCACTCCCTGAGGTTTAGGAGCTCCCTGTGGAGGAGGAGGTGGGGTAGGAGGGATGGTGACAGTGGCAGGAAAGGGCTCAGCACACGGCTGGCCACGCCATTAGCCACTGCTTTGGACCAGCCCCCCCCCCTTCCAAAGCCCTGAAATCCAGACCAGATTTGTTTTGGGAACTGTCTCTGCCTATGCAAACTAATCCCATATAATGTCTGGTATTCCTGACCTGTCTCTGCTCCCTTGGTAAAGAAGCTTGGCCAGAGCAGGTATCCTCCCTCTCCCGTGCCACTTGTTCCTCAAGCTGAGCATTACTGTGGACTCTTGCCCATGCCACCCACAGTAGGTGGGATTCAGCTGCCTAATCCTAGATTTATTGGGCCATCTGAGTTGTCTCTGTGAGGTGTCTGATACATCTGCAATCTTCCTGTATCTCAAACACAGGACTCTCGAGCACACAGTGGGATTCTTGAGGCTGTCCTGTGCAGAGTCAGGAGCTGGACTTTGATCATTCTAGTGGATCCCCTTCCAACTCAGAATATTCTATGATTCTATGATATCCTAGAGCATCTCAGCTGATACCAGACCTCATCTTAGCTGAGCCCTCAGTCTCCACTGACTACCACGGGAGCTTAAATACCCAGCTCCCAAAGACAGACCCACAGAATCACAGAATATTTGGAGCTGGAAGGGACCCACAAGGATCTTCAAGTCCAACTCTTCAGTGAATGGCCCATCCAGGGATAGAACCCACAGCCTTGGCATCAGTAGCACCAGGTGACTTAACTTTGCTGTGAAAGTTGGGATTCTGTTTCCTAAAGAGAAGTGCCCAGTGCCTTGTGTAACACCTACAGTCTACATGGGGCTCACCGGTGTGACAAAGGAATTAGAGAAGAGCCTTCTCTTTTTGGACAGCAGAAAACTGGCCATGATAATCAAAAGACAGCAAGGAATTGCTTTTTGTGACCTGGATATTCCTCAACAAGTCTACTCTAAGACAATTCCACTCTTTCTGGCTACTTTCCCGAAGATGTGGCTGCTGTGCCATTCAACCTACCACAGGTTTACCTAGTTGTTTTGGGTAAGGTGGGAAGATACCCTGGGAAGTGTTCCTGGGCAGGCAGCAGCATCTCGATGCCTCCTTCTGCAGTGACACTTAAATTTTGGGTGTGGATGGCTTTGGTCCTGGGTGACACCCTCTGCACATCCTCAGAGGTGACGTGCAAAATCGAGACTCTGGTTGACATCACAAGGTCATTCCTTCCACAGCCTCTTCTTCCTAGAAATTTTGGGGCAGATGTCCCCAACCTGGACACAAACCCTCTGTCATAATCTTCCCCAAACAAAGGCAATCTTTTTTTTTTGGAGAAAACCAGTTGAAGTGGGAATCATCTGGGACAAGAGAAAGGCAAAGGTCCAGACAGTATTGCCTATGGGTGCTATAATTTCAAGTGGTATAAAAATTATGACAGGGAAGGAGGAAACCTAGAAACTGTAAGGAATGGTCAGAAGAAGGAAGAGTGAAGAGAAAAAAAAGGGAATTAATTATATGGACTTTCTAGAGCTGTCAAACAGGTAATGGGACAGAGTGAGATGATTTTTACTGTGAAAGTAAGGGCTGAAAGTAAGGGAGCAAGTATGTCAAGCTGAAAGAACTCTGATTCAGGAGGGAGTCATGATGATCCAAAAGGATCTTAAATGTTTCCAGAGTGTTCTTGAGGTTCCGGCACCTCTTCTGCTGAATGAAGGGAATGGGAAGAAGGCAAGAAAGTGAAGAATGTTGATCCTTGGAGCTGTACCAGAGCCAGTTGTGAGAGTATATTGGACAAACTCTTCTGTTTCAACACCACCACTGAAAAATCTGGAGTCATCTGTGAAAGGTTTTGACCAGTTTTTACTGGGGAGGTCATTAGTGTTGAAAACCAGTGAATATGGGGGAGAATAGATGGCAAAAAGTATTTCTCCTACACCACCAGGCAACATGAGCCAACACTGAGCACCATCTGAAGTCTGTCAGATCTCAGAGACTCCCAACTCTTGCCTGCTGCTCTGGGAAGTCTGAGCAGCTGATTCCCCATCACTTGTAAAAAAAAAAACCAACAAAACTATTTTGCCAAGATTTAGGCCCAGCTAGATGCAATGGTCTTTGGAAAGCTGTTTCATAGAATCATAGAATGGTTTGGGTTGGAAAGGACCTTAAAGATCATCCAGTTCCACTCCCTGCCATGGGCAGGGACACCTTCCATTATCCCAGGTTGCTCCAAGTCCCATCCAGCTTGGCCTTGGACACTTCCAGGGATGGGGCAGCCCCAGCTTCTCTGGGCAACCTCTGCCAGGGCCTCCCCACCCTCACAGGGAAGAATTTCCCTCTAATATCTAATCTAAACCTGCCCTCTGGCAGATTAAAGACGTTACCCCAAACATAATTTGTATCATGGACGGGGTTCTAAGGCATATTTTGATTTCAGCCACAGGAAGCACTTGTTCCACTGGCATCCTGTAGGATATCTTGAACTCACCAGCCAGGAAGAAGAGAGGAAACTTCTGAGAACTAGATCGTTGCATCTGCTCTTAAATCATCTGCTTGTGGTTGGGTAACTCACTGTCATTTAGGACTCTCTCTCTAGGCTTAAATTAGAAACATCATTGAAATTAATGGACATGAGACAAGGAACTCTTGATATTCCCAGAGTATTTGTGGCACTGAAAGTCATCTTGAGTGATAGAGATGAACTAGGGAAGATAAGGTTATTTTTCAAATCCTTCTGCTGAGGAAAGCTAAGGCCTCACAGTTACAGTGACTTCTGTCATTGTGGATCCTAAGCCAAAAGACTGTTGGGTCAGGAAGTTTGGCACCACTGATTAAGTCAGAACTGCAATGTGCTTTAAAACTCCTTCAGCATGTGTTTGGTGCAATGGGGATGTGATGCCTGTGGGTCTCTATTTATTCACTGAAAGAAAATTCCAGTCATGGGGGCCAAAATTCCGTGTACTGCCACATGCATGTACACACCATGCACTTGCACTGGACACTTATTTTAATAGAATCCCAGAATCACAGGATGGTTTGAGTTGGAAGGGACCTTAAAGATCATCCAGGTCCAACCCCCTGCCATGGGCAGGGACACCTTCCACTAGCCCAGGTTGCTCCAAGCCCTGTCCAACCTGGCCTCGAACACTTCCAGTGTTGGGGGAATCCACAGCTTCTCTGGCAACTCACCACCCTCACAGTAAAGATTTTTTTTCCTAATATTTACTCTAAACCTTCTCTCTTTCTGTTTGAATCTGTTTCCCCTTGTCCTGTCACTACATGCTCTTGTAAAAGTCCCTCTCCATCTTTCTTGTAGGCTTCCTTCAGGTGCTTGAGGATCATGTTCCTCCATGTTGCTTTCATGACCAAACCAAACATCAAATTTTCAATTCTGAACAGTTTGCAAGAAAAACTACCACCCCAAAAATTTCAAACCCGCCAAAACTCATCCAACAGACCTAGGGAATCATAAACCAAGGAGATTGGGTAGTAAATTCCATAGCCCTGGCCGGGAAGAATTGCCCAGTGTAGAGTTGAGGCTGCACTAGTTGTGGGACTGCAGAGATCATCCAACCCACTGAGACATCTCCCAGAGGGCCATCCAACAAAAGTCTTGTTCTGTGTACAGTAATCCACTTGCAAAATATTCCAGCAGGCAGCCTGCTGAACCTAAAGTGGTGAGGATGTTCATGATAATTCTGGTAAAACATTGAAACTGGGGTATTTTATCTTATAAGTTCCAACATGTCAATTATTTTGAGTTGTCAAGACCTTTGATTTTTTTCCCTTCATCCATAGCTAACAGCTCCTGTGTTACCATCTGTCCTGCAGCCTGGAAGAACAGTGGAGTGCATTGTTTATCCTCAGGGGGCTTCCCGTGGGTTTGAGGCCATCATACAATGCCAGTGGAGATGTATTTTTGGCAAGAGCGGTGACGTTTGGAGGAACATCCTTCTTGACAATTTCTATAGATATTTCCATTTAAAATAAACTTTTTGTTTAGCCAGGATTTTCATTATATAATCACATACTCTTGAGAGTTAAAGAACATAAGGAAATGCATTGTTAAAGGGAACCTTTGTTTTAGTGGAGCTACTTGAAAGAGGTTTCAAACTAAAAGGTGGTTGCTAAGAGGTTTCTTTCTGGATAAGTTGAAAAGATGCCCTTCCCAGTACATGAGTATGTAAAAACAAAAGGGACACATTGATCACTGAGACTTGGTCTATACTTTCACAGATTCTTATTACAGAAGTCAAGGAAAATTTGCCTCATGAGGAGGAAATAATTTACACCCACCTATACACCCCCTCTTTGCAAGGGGAACCTCCTGAGAGACTCAGAGGCAAGGACACAAAGCCAGAATGAACTTTATATTGTGAATATGGCTTAAAAGTGGGCCCAGAAGAGGAGTTTTGGGGTAGGCTGATGAAATAATAATCACAGCAGCATAGGAAATAAATTCAAGTGAGTTCAAAATTTGTGGGAATCAAGGCATAACATATTCCACAGACGTGTAATACCCCCATGATCCAAAATGTGCATTAATGGTTGAGGGAAACATCTAGAAGGAGCCACAAAGAGTTCATGCTTAATGGTGATGGTAGGAGGTCTTGCAAGGAATAGTGTGGCTTGACAAGGAGCTGAGGGGCTGGATGAGCCAAGATCTCCTACTGTGGTGGGATCTGGATGAAGCACATTCCCAACCTGCCCTTCCCTTGGCTGTAAATTTGGAACGGTGACATTTAGTCTTCAGGTGGCCAGAATGCTCCCCAATTTGCTGTCCTGGAGTTGGAGAAGCACAACAAAACTGCCGTGTGGGGCTGATATCTGTCCTCGTTCATCAGGTGACTGGAAACACTTCAAGGAAGCAGATTGGGAAATGAGAGATGCCTGGTCTCAAACCGGCTTTAAAGAGATGTGGGACCTTATAGACTTGTTGGATGGAGAGATTCTGGGGAAGGGGACAAAGCCTGGGTAATGAGAAGAGCAGAACAATAAGCAAGGGAGTGAACAGTGAACTCACCAACCTAAAGTCCTCTCTTGACTCTTCCCATAGGATGGAGCAGAAAAAAATTCTTCTTCACACGCAAAGGCCTCCCCTTGGGTCAAGTTTTTTGCAGTGAGGGTGGTGAGGGCCTGGCACAGGTTGCCCAGAGAGGTGGAAGATGCCCTTCCCTGGAAGTGTTCAAGGCCAGGCTGGATGGGGCTTGGAGCAACCTGATCTAGCAGAAGGTGTCCCTGCCCTGGGCAGGGGGATTGAAACTGGATAATCTTTCCTTTCCAGCCTGAATCAGTCTGTGATTCTAAGTGGGAGAAATGGAGGATTTGAGGGCAAAACTCAAGCCTGGCCAAGGGAGCTGCTGTGCTGCCCTGGCACAGGGGAGTTAACTTTGTGCCAGCGGCTGCAGGAAGCTCAGAGGGTGTGATCAGCATCGAATTCCTGTGCCAAGCATTGTTGCCAAGCACTGCAGTGACCTGAGTGTTTGCTGGAACAGGCTGTGAGCCATCAGATGGGGAAAGCTGAGCCTTAGGGCCTTGATATTTCTTTGTGACTACTCATAAAGCACGTCCCACCTTATTATCTCCTTGCTAATGCACGAGGCAGGGTTGGGTCTGCACTGTGTGCAAGGTGGATGCTGAAAGGGACCAAGAATCAGGTTCAGAGCAAGAATCTTCCCTTTGTTTGCACAAAGTAAAGCAAATAGTCACTGATGTTGTGCTTCTTCCAGGCAAATAGCACTCTGCCTCTGTGTCTCTCCTCCAGAGCCTGCACCAGACCAAGCAGGAAGTGGTAGCAGACACCACCCTTACATAGAATCATAGAATGATCCGGGTTGGAAGGGACCTTAAAGATGATCTAGTAGACCCAAAAGATCATCTAATAACCTTTTCCCAAATAGCTGATCATATCTTTCCCAGCAGAGCTGCAGACTAAGCTTTTCCTCCACAAGGGATAAATACTTTAAAAGTAGCTCAAACACTAAGTATGTATTCAGACTATTCTGTTTTCAAAAGGCACTAAGGGAAGACTTGGCAGGGATTTATTGTGGCAAATCAGGTATTGGGGACATGGATTGGTGACACTGCCATGACATTCCCGCTCTCCAGGCGGACTTGCAATGTAAAATTTAAACAGATTCACTAATTTGATCCCAGAACTCTGGCCTAGTTTTTTAAAAGTGTGTGTGGAGTTAACCAGGCCAGACTCAAACTCCTTTTGGTGCACCTGGTTTTCTTCCTTAAAAATCACTTCCTCTTTGCAGCTGAACCTGGCTGAGTTGGAATGTGAGGTCTGTGATTCCTCTTGGAATATGGAACAAACACAGCCAACAGCTCTTCAGCACTTGCCCAATTTTTGGTGCATCTTAAGTGCTTGAAGGGAGTCAGCTTATGAGATTTTCTGGTTAGAAGGAAAGAGTAGAGTCAAATGGGAAACAAATTTGAAATAAAGCAAGATATCTGCTGCTTGGGAGTGCAGTCAGACTCTTTAGTTGAATCAAAGGTCCGTCTTCACTCTCAAGGTCCTTCCCTGGAAGACCTTGAAGGTCCCCTACATGCAGGTGTGTCCATAGAGGGTCACCCACAGCAGACTGGACACAGGGGGATGTCACAGGAATTTATGAGGGATTTCAGATTCTATTGTTGATGCACCGAATTGAGATCTCCCATTTTCATAACTATTAGCCAAAAATACCCATCTAAATATAAGTGATCTCCACAAGAACAGAGAAAGAGTGTCCAGTGGTTATCAGTTAATCAGCCTTGGGTGGCAGAAAATCGTGGTGTCAAAATGACAGTTACATCTTCACCTGGGAGAATTTTTGGCTCAGAAGCTGTTCTCAGAAAATATAGTGAGTCAAAATCAAAATACTGATACTGGTTGAACCAACATGAATTTTTTTTTCTATTTTTTTTCCTTCACAGAAATAGAAAAACAGGCAAAAAAAATCCTATCAGGTTGAGTCATCACTTT
>NW_020897849.1:1337733-1409329 GCF_003984885.1 Neopelma chrysocephalum | reverse complement strand
AAAAAGAAAGAAAGAAAGAAAAAGAAAGAAGGAAGGAAGGAAAGAAAAAAGAAATGGAGGAAGGGAGGAAGGGAGAGAAAGAAGGAAAGAAGAAATGAGGGAGGGAAAGAAATAAAGGTAATTTAGCCCATCCAATGGGGGTTTTTTTGGGACAGGGAAGTGCCCAGCTGAGAAATGCTGACCTTTATGGCCAGTCCTATTGCAAGGAGAGACCAAGAGGTGAAGGAATGGCTTCCCAGGGGCTGCATCATTCCACTACAAAGCAGAAAAAAGACCAGGATGGACGTCACTCCTCAGAGTTGTGACCTGGCTCAGTGAAGTTCTCGAGGAGGTACGAGGTCCCTGTCCAGCTGATAAGACTCACTTGGCTGAGGACTCTGTGTATCTGAACAGAGCACTGGGTGTTCTTATTGCTTTTGCACTGTCAGCCTGAGGAGCTGGGAGGAATGTGATCCTCCTCCCTCTATCCTTTTATCAGCACTCTATTACTCCACAGATTTGTAACTGTCTTGGATTTGCCTTCGTAATCCTGACGCAAACCCGTCGGACCCGTGGAGTGAATTATTGCTTTAACTGGGACGCTTCGCCTGGTGCTCCTTCCATGAGCTGATTCCAGTCATAGGAACAAGAGGAACATATGTTTGGGGAATAAAAAGCTACAGTTCTTTCTGTAGTGCTGTCTGTCTGTGCTGGCAGGGTCCTGGAGTGGTGTTATTCCAGCTCATTTCAACCGCTCACTTGAGGGCTGAGGCAGCTCATAAACAGGCACAGAGAAATCTTCAAAATTCAGAAGCATAAATGGATGTGGAGATAGTTATGGGGCAGAGATGAAGGGTTGGCTTCAAGCTGTGCAAGAGGAGGTTCAGGTTGGATACTAGGAAAAATGTCTTCACTGAAAGAGTGATTAAGCGTTGGAACAGGCTGCCCAGGGATATGGTGGAGTTTCCATCCCTAGAAGTGTTCAAAAAATGAGTGGATGTGGCACTTGGCATTATGGTTTACAAGGGCCTGGAGTGATAGACAAAAGGGAAATGGCTTTAAACTGAAAGAGGAGAGATTTAGATTGGATCTAATGAAGAAATTCTTTACTGTGAGGGTGGTGAGACACTGGCACAGGTTTTCCAGAGAAGCTGGGGCTGTCCCATCCCTGGAAGTGTTCCAGGCCGGGTTGGACAGGGCTTGGAGCAACCTGGTCTAGTGGAAGGTGTCCCTGCCCATGGCAGGGGGTTGGAATGAGATGGTCTTTAAAGTCCTTTCCAACCCAAATAATTTTATGATTCTATGATTCTGCGGTTTAGTGGGCATGGTGGTATTTGGTCAAAGGTTGGTCTTGATGATCTTGGCGGTGTTTTCCATGATTTTATGGATATCTAGGACCTAGCTCTCTGCTAGGACAAGCCAGCATTTAAGTCCAAAGCTTTTCCTGAGCATCCAGCCCATCCTTGACTGTCACACCATCTTCAATGATCCACGTGTGGGATCAATGCCTTGGAATGGCCAAAGAGGGGCTCTGGAAGGCCTCTCTTTGAGGGATGGAGATGGATCACACCACGAGCACATCTTGCATTCAGAGCAGCACCAACACAGACCTGCTGGCAGGTGTTTGGCTGCAACTGGGAAATACTTTTCTGAACACTTTTGATGAAGGCACTGCGAGATTTTCAATACAGAGCAGCTCTGAGGGCTTCTGTTAAATCTGTATATTACATCTCTGTAGGGTGAAAATAGATATCCAGTCACCTAAGGCACACACAGACATCCAGAATGTGGGAATGTCTCAGGCACTGGGGAGGAATGCCATGGGAGGGAGCTGCAGAAATTACCTGCATGCCACGGAGCTGAGTCACCCTGGGACTGAGTTTACTTATCAGGGGGAACTGGTACATGGTGGAACATTGTTTAGAAGTAAAATCCCATCTGTGTCAATGAAGGGGGAGAAGTAAATTGTAGGGAGCAGAGGGAGGGGAGGGAGCCTGGCATGTGGGGAGGCAGAGGAATGAAAGGCTGTTTTCACTGTGACCAGAGCCTCAACAGGAGAGGGCTGGATTTAAGGCAGAAATACTGGGGCTGGGGGAAAGGAAAGAGCTTAGCAGTGTGGAAAAAGGAACAGGTTAAAAATGTACCTGTGCTCTTGTTAGTATTGGCCCGTGTTAGCAGTGGGTTAGACACGGTTCTCTGAGCAAGCAGAGGTCAGTCCCAACCTGCGCAAACTCAGAGCTGGATTCTGCTTTGGGGTACAAGACAAACCATGAGTAAGGACTCAATTACAGAAAAGTAAGAACCTGATCCTACAAACAGGATGGAACACTCCTTCAGCAACACTCCTTCCTCCTCTCTTCCAGCTCAGCTTTCTACATGTTATTTTTCAACATATGGTTGCTGCACATTGGGTTTTAATCCTGAACTGTGGGTTAGAGGCAGCTGAGGGATGAGACTCCTTGTCCTGCAGCAGTGATGAAGAGGATTCTCTTCCTCTTGCCCCCTACTCAGCAATATCAGAGCTGGCTGACCCATGGTAGGGCTCTCTATAAACACAGCTCTGCTGACATCTGACATCTGTGGGAAGGGTTAGAATTCACTGAGCGTGGGGCCTTGCACAACATGTCAAGAAAAACAGCTTTAGCTCCAAAACAAGCAGCTGATATCATCATCAGGTATCCCATAACTCTGTCCTAATGATGATGACATTATGCAGAAAACCCACCCTTAAAAATGAGAGTCTCTGACTGAAACTGCTCCAGGAAAAGGTCACAGAGGCAGCTGCTTTCTCTGCTGCCACAAAACTGTGTTGGACTCTTTATATGGAAATAACTGAGGTACATTGTGCTTTCTTTGCCTCAGTGTTTACTGGCAAGTTCTTCTCCAAACTTCCCAGATCTACCTGTGTTGTAGAGAGGAAAAGAGATACTACCCAGAGTAGAGGAGGTTTAAGTTAGGGACTGTGATGGTAACAAGTCCATGAGACAGAGGAGAACACATTCAAGGGGAATGAGGGAGCTGCCAATGCCTTTGGGAGGTTTTTGGGATGACTGTGGCAATTCCAGATGCAAAAAAGGGCAGATAAAGGGTCCAAGGCATGTAAATGTGGTCAGCATTTCTTTAGTCCTTTGGAAAATAACGGAGCAAGTCCCCGTGCAAGTGGTTTCCAGGCATAGGAAGGACAAAAAGGGGACTGGGAGTGTGATTTACTGAGAACAGACTGTGTTTGGACAACTTCTTGGACTTCTGGGATGAGCTGAGGGGCCCTACATGCAGGCAAGAGCAGCTGGTGTGCTCCACCTCTGCTTGAGCAAGACTTCTGACATGGTCTCACAGTGTCTTTATATCCAAATTGGAGAGGTGTGGACTGGAGGGGCAGACTGTGAGGCTCATGCAGAAGATGGAGATGGACTTTGCTCAGAGAGGACATTCCTCAGGTGACCAGTGAGATGGCAAGAGACAAGTAAAAAGCTACAGAAAAGGAAATTCTGGCTGGATTTAAGGTGCAATTCTTCACCCTGGGCATGACTGACTATTGCAACAGCTCCAGAAACTCCTTAGAAATGTTCAAAGTTGGACTAGATGAGACCTTGCTCAGTCAAATCTTGCTTTGAAAGTAACTCTGATTTCTTTCAGAGACTTTCAGAGCTTCTTTCCAGGCTGTGATTGAGTGATGGTCCTTGGAAGTGCCCCAATGTGCTCTTATCAATGTCTGTCAGAGACCAGTGCTTTTTCTGCTCTCTGTCAGAGGTATAAAAGCGGTTAAAAAAGGAACTATGCAAAGAATGACATGGTACAGGAGGAATCACAGGATTTTATTTCCTTGTTCCTGAAGCCTGGGAATTCCAGCAGCTTCCAAAGGCAATCTATGCTGTACTGTGACAGTGAATATAATGTACATAAACTCAAATACTTGCAAGGGAGAAAAAGAAAAAGAGTCCACTAATGAAACTTTATGTCCAAAAGGGGTTTAACTTAATCAAAAGGGGGAAGCTTTCAAAAAGAAACTATAAGAAATGGAAAAAGATGCAAAATTTCTATAGATGGCAGTAAATATTTTGAAGACAACCAACTGGACACTCAGAAAATAAATATATATAATGTGTTTAAAAGATTTTGAAAGAGACCAAATCTAGATAAATAAGTGGCCAGTAAAAGACTAAAAGTGATTGAAGCAAAAAGACAATATTTAGAAAGACCTAAATGAGAAATGAGGAGTAGAAAGAACTTAATATCTGGAAGTTTAACATGAAACATCGAGAAAGTATGCCAAAAAGATTTTAAGAAACATTTTACTAAAGGAATGAAATATTAATAAAACCTTGCTCCAATTTATTGATACAAGAATCTGTCAGGGACTCTGTGGGAATTATAACTGGAGTAAAGGAGATGTGCAAGGAAGAGATGGTCACTATGTGCAGCAGAAAGCTTTGATGAATTCTTCCAATCATGTTAAATGTGGAGTAGTTTAAGATGGTTCCTACCTCAACATTTATCTTGGGGAAGAAGAGGGAGTAAGTCAATCAAAGGAATGATTCCTAACAGAAGGGTTAGTAAAATAAATTATAAAAAATCAATGAAAAGAAAGGAAAACATGATTCAAGGGTTCCAGGGGAATGGAGATATAAAAATACTGTATTATTAATGGTGATATGCAGCTTGTCACTTCAATCAGACTTAACTGCAGGGGATATAAAATAGCAATTGTGTTGTGAATTTTTGAGAAGGGCACCATGAAGGACCTGGGAAAGTAATGCTGACTTGTATTAAACTCACTGGTGGAATCTGCAAGAAGGAACAGCTTCCACAGTCCCAGGCCTAAATGCATCATGTTGAGGAAAAGGTAACATTTATTTTAAAGAAATTATCCCCCCAAAATCAAACTGTTTTGAAGGACTCTGTGAACATGTGGTAGGATGATCCAGCTGGTGTAGTGGTAATGGGAGAGTTCTCAGCAAGGTCTTTTGACAGAGGAGTCAAAAAAATGAACTGTTGTGGGATTGATTGCTCTTGTAGATTACTAATTGATTAAAAGGTAGGAAACAAAGAATTTATGGGTTTTGATGGTGGAAAACATTGCCAGGAGGGTCCTGCAGGGTTTTCCACTGGGAGCTGTGTTCTTGAACACACTTGTAAATGATTTGGAAAAGACTGACAGTAAAAGAGTTGAAATTTGCTGATGACACAGAATTATTCATGGTAATTGAAACTAATATTCCCATCAGGAGTTGTAGGATCATCTCAACAACAGGCAACAAAGAGACAGGTGAAAGTGAGTGTTAGTAAATGCAAAGTAATGCACACGTGGGAAATGCAGCCCTAAACATTTATGCACAGTGATGGTCTCTAGAGTAGCTATTTCCACTCAGAAAAGAGATCTCAGCATCAGAGCTCAGGGGAACTGAATGTTAGGAATTACTGGAAGGGAATAATGAACAAACCAGAAAGTAACAACATGGAACTGCTTAAATCTGCAGTGTATCCATGTCTTTTTTTGTGGAATTATTCTAGTTTCTTTCCTAAAATCACATTTTAGAGCTATGAACAGTGTGTAAAGAACAGAGAAGGTGAGAAGGAAATGGTTACTCACTGTTACTCATAACACAGGAACTAAGAAGCATCCAGCAAAATGACCAGGAGTCAGACTGGAAGAGAAATGAAAGGAAATACTTCATCACACATGCCTGTATTAATGCAATTCCTTCTCTCTGAGTCACCAGGGTGGGATTCATCTGACATAGTTTTAAGAGTGGATTCACCCCACTTGAACTGGGCATCTTTTGTGCTGGAAACCACTTCTGAGCAGGGCACTGAGGCTCCACTTATAGTCAACAGAGTCAGGGTTGGGAGGAATGTGATTCCCCTCAACCACTACAGAATTTTCTGTTAGCAGAGGTTGTGTCACAACTCACTGTCCACTGGCTGTATTGTCCAGCTCCCTGTACGTGGAACCATGGAATCAGAGAATGATTTACTTTAAAGGGACCTTGAAGGGTCATCCAGTCCAACACCCTGCCACGGGCAGGGACAACTTCCACTATCCCAGGTTGTTCCAAGCCCTGTCCAACCTGGCCTTGGACACTTCCAGGGATCCAGGGGCAGCCCCAGCTTCTCTGGGCAACCTGTGCCAGGGCCTCACCACCCTCACAGTAAAGAATTTCTTTATTTTATTCAACCTAAATCTACCCTTTTTCAGTCTAAAACTGTTGTCCCTTGTCCTGTCACTACTGTCCTGGTAAAAAGTCTTGTTTCATCTTATAACCCCCTTCCTGTATTGAAAGGCCATAATAAGGTCTCCTTGGAGCCTTTGCTTCCCCAGGCTGAACAACCCCAATGCTCTGAGCTGTTCTTCATAGGAGAGAGCCTCCAGCCCTCTGGGCATCTTTTTGGCCTCCTCTGGGCTTGCTCTGAGCAAAGAGAGCTCAAACATTTGGGATAGAATCTCCAAGAGGAGCATAAAAGTCAGGTACAGTTCCCATTTCCCAGGGATTGCCATGATGACAGGCATGTCCAACACCCCCAAGCTGCTAGGAAAAAACCCAAAGCTTAAAAATGCTACTTCTTCTCCTTTTTTTCCCCAACAGGTTGACCTTAAAGGGCAACACGCGCCACTCTGCCTGGTTTACAGACAGATAAGAGCCACATCCTGGCTCTGGGTGGATGAAGGGGAAGATAAGTTGCCTTCATGGATGTGTCTGGTAAAAGGATAAATTATCTCCTTTATGGGCTCTTTGTTGCTCCTTGCTCAGCTCAGGGCTGTATCTCTGGCAGAGCAAACACGTAAGAGAACGAAGTGCTGTCCATCACAGGGGGCTCTGTGGCTGCATTGCACACTCTGTTCTGATGGCAAATGTCAGGGGAAAATGGATGGAGTTGGGAAACACAGGAAAAGAGGGCAGTGGTTTTCTGCTGCTTTTGATGCCGTTGGTAGGAGGGGACAGTGACTAATTGTGCTCATAGAACAGAAGCATCAGTGAGATAAGGAGACCTGGTGCTCCTGCAAACAGGTGTCCTTCCCAAAAACCACATCTGCCTATTTTTGTCATGTGCCAGTCCTTCCCTTCCTCCAGCTTTTGATTCTGCCAGCCAGAGTGGGCAAGAGGACAAAGCAGTGGGTTGCCTGGATACCTGGGTTTGTCTCCTACTTCTACCTACTTCCATCTACTGTTTACTCCTGGGTGTCATTGTTTTCTTTTTCAATCCTTCTTCTGCCTTCTCAAATATGAACAACATTTTTTCTAAGTCTCTAAAGCTTTCTGGGAGCAAGCTTTGCTTTTATTATGCTTTCATATACAATGAAAACATACACTCTCTCTGGCTACTACCCATTCCAGCCTTATGAGTAGTATTAGTTAGACAAGAAATGCACAACAAATAGCAAAGCCCAGTTCAAATGGCTCCCAGAGCTTCCTTCCTCAGGCTTGCTCAGCCTGAAACCTAAATCTTCTTTTCCCAGAGCCTCCCTTTCACCTCCTGTATTCCTGAGTGATCCAGAGGATCTTTAGTTTCTCTAAGTCAGAGCTCAGCAGCCTTTTAACAGGGCAACAGTGACAGAAGTTGTGCCAGCCTTGTACTCCTCACTGCCTCCTCTGGGCCCACATTCCCACAGTGCTGAGAGATTATTGATGAGGATCAGGAGTTGTGGGTTCCTGTGTGCACCTGTGTTGGCACAGGTTGTGTCTCAAAAGCCAAGCTCTCAGCAGTTTGTTGTGATGCCTTAAGCCAGACCATTCCTCTGTCCATGTCAGCAAGGGAATTAACCCAGGCAGTGCAGGTTGTAGGTAAAACTGGAAGTGCCTTTATGCCTCGTGCTGAACATCCTGAGGGATCAGGTGTGGGTTGTACCTATGCCTGCACATTCCAAGTGAGCTTTCTCACCAGGAAAAGTGGCCTGAGCCAGCCCTGACAATATCTGTGTGTTAAGATCACAAATCTGGGTCGTTTGTTACTGCAGATCAAATGACGGGTTAATGAAAAAGGTTTTACTCATTTATAACATCAGAGCTTGTAATAGTGACTCCACCCTTCCCCCTTTTTTTTTTTTTTGGAAATTACTTCCTCCAAGAATAAAGCATTCCTGAGCACAGGTCCTCCCAGCAGCCCTGGGAAGGATGTGTCCCTATTAAAGGCTTTTTGTCCTCTGTGTAGTTCTTTCTGAGCCTTAAAAGTGCTTTTAACCAGCTCCTGACAGAATATCAGCTGAGGGTGAGAAATATTTATGGCAATGGACTTGTGGCTTGACCTCCTCATCCAATCTGCTGAAAAAGCACATTTGTAACACCAACTGGCATAAAGTTGCCTTTTAAACAAACAAACAAACAAACAAACAAAGCACCCTGAAAAAATATTCCGCCTTGTTCTTCCTGACAGGGATCTCCAAGGGCTGCACTACAAGAAAATTTCAAGTTCTTAGGAGGAAAAAGGGCTTTCAGTTTTGGCAGGACAATGGTAAGAGTTTTGCTTTCACTAAATTCAGACTCCTCCATGTGATTGGGTCGTCTTTGCTGCCTTAATATTTTCAGGTGAGGAACAGACACTTGTGGGGATCAGCTCAAACACACAGGTTTTTCCATCTGTTGTAGTATGAGATGAATTGAATTCTGGAGTTGCCCATTTTGCTCTATGCAGGGAGCCTAAAGGATTGCCTTATTGGTCAGGTAAAATCCCTAAAATCTGTTTTAGGGAGAAGCAGATCTGTCAGGTACGAGGCAGTTTGCTCTTGGCTCGAGTTTTGGTAGGAGCCAACTCACAGGATCACACACGAAAGGTCAAGAGGGACCTCATGGATTCTCTCTGCTCCTCGTGGCACTATTAACTCTAGATGTTGCTTATAAAACAGAAGCACTGCAAATGGACTGAGCTTCCTGAAAAAGGGACGTCTTAAATCGATGTCTTAAGTACAGAGGCAGCAAAGATTGTTATGCAAGGTCACCATGTTTTTTGAAGGTTGATTTCCATGTTTACCAATGACCAGTAAGACAAAAACTCACAATACCAGGAGCTAATGACTTTAGAAGAATCATGGAACTAATAAGGTTTGAAAAACCATTAAGATCATCGAGCCCAACTGTTAACCCAGCACCAGCAAGAAAGGACAGCACATCACCTACTTGGAATATAAAGTGGAGGTCCACTGGCATGTTTTATTCAGCACTTTCTGAGGCACATTCTTACTGTAGCCAAGGGGAACTAAGAGCCTGATGTCCCTGGGATGAGTTTGGGAAGTTTCTATGAGCTTTCTCCCCTGATTTCCACAGGAACTGGTGGTTGGTCAGCCTAGCAACCGAGAGGAGATGCTGACAGCTTTGCCCACACTTGGAAAACCAGACTTCATCTGCACAGCCACGGAAATAGGCTTAAAAAATGAACCCCCATGGAACAGAGTGGAGGTCAATCATCTCAGTCCAGGCAAAAGCACAAACACCCTGAGCAGAACTATGTGCTCGTTACAGGGAGTGGTTATATCTCTGCTGAGCTCTCTTATACCTCTGTGAGTCACAGAGAGGTATTTAGGAGGGTATCCATCCAACCCAGAGGTCATTTTATGTGCCAGCTAAACTGTTTTGCAGGGGTACCATCCTCCAGGAGGAAGAAAGTGTGGCATCCTGACAATGACACTGAGTCAGCACTGCGTTGTGGGCAGGGGAAAGAAGAAGCTGAGATGTTCAGGCTGTGTCTGCTGCCCAGACAAATGCTTGTTTGCCCCAGGAGAAGATGCCAAGACAGGTTTAAATATCTTTGCATTTGAACACAAGGGTTCAGCTTGCCTGTGTATGTTTGTGTGTGTGTAGACCACTCTGAATGACCTTAAGGTTTCCTAAAACTTAGGAGCTGCTGAGCTAAGCCCTTTCAGTGGCCCCAAGTCCCTGGAATATCTATGCAGCTGCCAAGGAAAATCAATGGAAAGAGCTGAGTGGTGGAGCCAGACTTCTGCTTGAAATGGGGTTTTGCCACCGGGACTTGAGGCTGAAAAAGGCTTCGAGTATTGAACGTGTCATGCTCACAATAAAAAGTCTGTCTTCAGAAGGGGCCACTTTCTCAGGGTCTGAGTCCATTTCCTCTGGGCATTTGTTCTTTAACCAGTCCCCTTGACCAGAAAGACTCCACCTGGGAGCTCTCAGGCACCTTCTGATCTGCTTTATCCTACTGGACGGGGAGCTGTGATCCATAGGATGGAGTCTGGTCTTTATGTAGCAGGGATGGAATCCATTATTTCCTTTGAAAATGATGACTCTGCCTTTCAGCTGGCATTGGGATTGGACTGTCCCTGACTTCAAAAGACTGAGAGGATCTCTTATCAAACATCTTCAAAAGCTGTGAAAGGAAGACTGGGAAATGCCAGCCAATTTCCTCTGTTTTTGTAGTAACTTGTTTATGTTTTTCGAGTTCTACTCTGAAAAAGCAGTTGGCTTGAATTAATATGCAGCATGTTTGGTTTTTGCTGTTCGTGTGTATGTGCACTTTATTTGATTCCCAGAGGTTGCCTCAGACTTGTTTTCTCAGAAAGGATTGAATTGTTTCTTTTGCTGTTTTTCTGCATTACTTGTACTCGTCTGGTGCAAGTTCTCATTTCTTGCTTTGCCGCAAAGAAGTGCTTAATAAAAAAATAATTAAAAAAAAGGCAAACCCACGCCTTCTATTTCCTTCTTTTGAAGAAAAGCAACAGAAATGTCGCAGAATTGAAGAGAAAGCTGAGAATGGTTGTGATATCACAGGGTAGGGATGGAAGAAGGGAGCTGTGGATCTCCACTCAATGCCGACGTTGCATTGCAGGGGAGGAGTTGCAGGAATATTGTCCCCCCACATCCTTTTACATCACGTCAGCCTTCAGTTCAAACTAGTCTGATCATTGTACTTAGAGAGAGGGGAGGTTACAGAGAGGCTGCTAATCTGCACCTGGCCAAAATCTGCACCTCGGGGTGACAGCAGAGATGTCTCTGACTTGGTGTCTCCAATTCCTTTCTTGGTGCTACAACTTGGATTGCCAAGGGTGGGCTAAGAGTGGGCAGGATCAGGTTTTCCAGGGGAAGGAAGGAAGGAACAGATAGCCACAACCCTCCTCTTAACAGCACACAATTCTTTCCAAATCTTGAGGGAGAGGTTGTGTCACTGGCTTCTCCCCAGCTGCATCCGAGGAAGACTGAGGAGTGGGAGGCCAGTTCTCCTTGCTGGACCAAAAGGGAGTTGCATAGGAAAAGAGAAATGCTGGTGGTAGGTGTGGGTATGTGGCTCTTCACCACCTCATGGCGGAGAAGCCCTGAAGAGTGCAGGTGTTGGAAGTTGGGTTTGTCCTCCAGGAGACACCGGTGGGACAGCGAGAAATTGGTGGGAATCTCTGCACAGCAAGAACTGCCGACGAGATCAGGCTGTCAGACACTAAAATAGCTGAATAATGAATAAAGCAAACTAGACAAATGGGAATAGTGAAGGAGTGAAGAGAGAGGAGGGAACGTGGAGTAAAGGGGACATACATCTGACAAAACAACTGCTTCACAGCACCTGTGAGTACTCAAGGTCTGCCACCTCCTGATGAGGGTGTACAGAGCTTTTTCCTTCTCTTATCGCTGCCCTTCCCCCATATTGGTGGTTCCTGAAGGGCAGCTTCCTGTCTTTTCACCATTTATCCCAATTCAGTTGCTGTGTGTGGAGACTTCACCAATCACAACTGATCCAGAAGGTTCACTGCCTCTTAGCCCCTGCTTTTGGGACAACCAACCCTGAAAATGGCACTGTGGTGATATCAGACCTTCAGAGTGGCACAAGTAAGCGGCATAGAAAGGAGTGTTTCCCACTCCTTATCACCAGCCTCATCCCACAGTCTTCCCCTATAGTTTCTTCATCTGGGATCATGTATCCCTGTGAAGATTTTAGGGTGAGCTGCTCTTCTTTGGATTTTGTGCTATCCTACATTTTGGGGATGAAAGACAGGGTCCAACCATGTGGAAGTCCTCAATCCAGTCTGATCAACTAAACAGACTTAAGGGAATAAAAAGGGAATCCTCCAAGGAGATTCCTTGAGTTTTATTCATAGAATCATTGAATCCTAGAATGGTTTGGGTTGGGAGGGAATTTCAAAGATCATCTCATTCCAACCCTCTGTCATGGGCAGGGACAGCTTCCACTAGACCAGGTTGCTCAAAGCCCTGTTCAACCCGGCCTCCAACACTTCCAGGGATGTGGGATATGCACCACTCTCCTTATATCTAATCAAAATCTGACCTCTTCTGGTTTTAAATCATTATCCCTTGCCCTATCCCTACAACCTCTGCTCAAAAGTCAGTTCCCATCTTTGCAAACAAACACTTCACCACAGTCACAGCTTTTTAATTTTTTAACTTTTATTTTTTTACCACCCCCCAAAATTATCTCCCTAAACCTTCCAGTTAGAGAATTCAGATGGTGAAAAACATATTTTTTGTTTGTCTTGTTTTGTTTTGTCCCCCTTCCCGCTTCTGGGGCTTTTGCAAAACAAACAAACAAACAAGCAAGCAAACAAACCCACACTGAAAACGCACTGTAACAAAACACTTCCATGAACAAAGCAGGAAAAAATTGGTCACTTGAAAAATCATCCAAGCATATTCCAAGGAAAATATCACTTAAAACATTGGGGATTTTTTTACAAAATCTTTGAAGGAAGAAAAAATCCACTCTCTGTGCTGTCCAAAGCTCTAAGTACAAGAGATTGAAAGCCAACAGGAAACCTTTGGAGATAAAGGTCACCCAGACCCCCCATGTAGGGAATCACATTTCAGGTAGGTATAAGATTTATGTTGCTCTGAAGTCTCACAAGGATTTAGCTCAGTCTGTTCCATGGCTTACACACTTCTCCTCAGACTATCCATGTTTGTATACTCTGTATTCCCACCCCACTTCCAAACCCAAAACTTAAATTGGAATTCTTGAGAATATGGGTGAGGGCAGATCCTGGGGTTCTGATGAGGCACCAGGCTTGTGAGGAGAAAAGAAGTTCAGGACAGGGGCTGAGAGAAGGAATTACCATCAAAATAGGGGAGAGTGATGCACCTTTCTAAAATGCTTTTGAGGGTGAGCTAACTCAGGGAGTTAAACCATTCCCCTTTCCGAGCCTTCCAGTACCAAAAAGGGATTGTAAAAAAGAGGGAAAGTGACTTTTTACATGTGCAGATAGTGATAGGACAAGGGGAAGAGTTTTAATCTAAAAGAGGTCAGGTTTAGATTAGATATTATGAGGAAATCATTCACTGTGAGAGGGTGAAGCACAAGAAGAGGTTACCCAGAGAAGCTGGGGCTGCCCCATCCCTGGAAGTGTTCAAGGCCAGCTTGGATGGGGCTCAGAGCAACCTGGGATAGTGGAAGGTGTCCCTGCCCATGGCAGGGGGTGGGACAAGGTGGTTTTTCAGGTCCCTCCTTCTGTGATTCTGTGATTTTATGTCATAGTTATCACTGGGCTGTGTAAGTGGACTCATGGCTGTATTTAATTCCTCAGGTGTATTAACCTACAGCCAGGGAAAAATCACCCTTAGAGGAAGTTTATATTGGGGAAAAAAAGCTCCTGCAAGGCATGTGAGTGGTTTCACAAGATGGTTTGCAGCATCCTCTGCTCCGTGTTCTTTCTGAAGTGCATCACATGAGCCACAACTCTTCCACACCTTCTATTTTAGTTCCTGGTTGCTCTTTTCCTTCACCTTTGTATTTACACCTTCCTCCTCCAAGGCCTCATCAAATAACAGGATCTCCTTTTCAACCTCAGCCTTGGCAAGGGAGCAAGCCAGGGTGGGAGATCCCAGTGGCAGCAGGGACAATTTCTGTTCTCTTGCCCAGCCAGGACTCCCCCCAAGAGCACCCTTTGGCAGCCTACCAGCTCCTTGGACACCTTCAGGAGCACCTGGCCTTTAAACATGATTTTTTTCCCCAGATTTTCCACCTCTTCCTTCAGTTTTTCCCCTTCTTAGACAAGTCTGTTAGGCTTTGGCATGACAGCCTAACCCTGCCTGGAAGAGGAAAGCCAAAAAGACCCCAAGGGAGAGGTCCAAGCAGGGCAAGCACATGTAATACCCCCCTTCAAATATTTTCCAGCTTCCAGTTATTTTCAGAAGTTTCTCTAGCTAGGAGACCCCAAGGGATCTCTCTTTTCAATACTTGTCTTCCAAGGCATGAGACCAGACGTCTCAAGCCGAGACACAACCTCTTAAACATTCATATTTAATAACACTTATTTTTTAACTCCATTAAAGCTTGCTGGGAGGTGGGTTCTCTCTACCAAACAGGAGGGAAGAGGTTTATTTGTGGCAGACTGGGAAGATGATTTAGGCAGAGATCTGAGCTGTGTTGACATGTATATGTTACAGCTTCATCTTTAACCTCTGTCCTCATGGAGCCAGCTGGGAGATGAGGCTGGAATTAACCTTTCCCCACTGCAGGACGCCCCCAGATATCTCCTTCCTGGAAAACTTTCTTTTTTTTCCTCTTTTTTAATTACAGTGATTTCGTGCAGCTGTTGGCATCTTCCTGCTCCTCCTGCTAACACCAGATTTGTAAGGAGGGTCTCTGTTCAGGAGGGCAGCTGGTTTTTGTCATCCCTTCACTTAATTAGAATGTGATCTTCTACTACAAAGTGCTTCAGAAATCACACTGGGCTCCACGCTGAGGACTGATCTGGATTAGAGATCTCCAAGGAAAAGTGATGCTGAGATCCTACTCCCAGTCAGAGTTTACATGGTGCAACCCTCTAATATTTATTGGACCTGGCAGCAGTTTATTGCACACAGAGATGTGGTTTTGACAGTTCTTCTGCATTCACAGAGGTGGCTGGTACCTTAGTTTTGGCACTTACCACCCCTGGGGGTAAGAACTCAAAATGAGAGCTGGATCTGCCGTCCCCATAGGCATGTGAACAATAGCTGAGCATGAACCTGGAGCAATGAGCAATGAAAACAGACAAATAAAGCCATCAGATGAGACTCTTCCTCCATTTTAAATCTTCTTATTGTCTTCTGCGTTAGTGACTGTGATGCTGCAGCTCTTCAGAGCTTGCTGGACCCCTTAGGACCCCATTTGTACGACAGCAACAACAAGGACAGCTGCCCTTTCGAGGCTGTATCCCCTTTTGCAGCCACCTGAAAAATACAAGTGCTGCTGCAGAGGCAACATCTGAAGCATATTTTAGTCTCCAAATGTACCCTGAGCTCAAGGAAAAATTCACCTGGTGTTGCTTATTGGGGTAAGTGGGAGCAGAACACGCTCCATGTCACCGGATAGTCATGGATCAGAAACATCAGATGGTATATCAAGAAAGCAGGGAAAGGGGGAACTGAGGTAGCAACCCCATGGCTGGTGTTTCCAGCAAATTCTTATGCACTTTGTTAGTGTTTGTTGCTCATCCTCAGCCACTGGGATTGTTGTATGTGGTTCTTGGGTTTCGTTTGTAAAGAACTGAGAATTTCTAGGAAAAAAAACACTGAAAAGAATGAAACATTAGATTCTAAATCCCAGTTTAGTCAGTTTTAATTATTTCATATGCTGTGTCTTCTGAGAAGAAAACACTGGTGAATTTTCAACATTCAATGGTCTCAGAAATGTCAGAAATGTTGTGTCCTAACTGTGGGAAAAGAGCTACATTGAGCAGCTTTTTCTTCCCAGGCAGGAAGGTGACGGGTCTCTGCAGCCAGCTCTGCACCTCTCAATTCACCAGTGCTCCATCTCTGTCAGTGGAAAAGGCTTTGCTGGGAAGGGAAGCACATTTCCTTAGGGAACAATCTCACAGGATGATTAGATAATGCCTAGAGATGGCCGGGCAAGCTCAGGGTCACGGTTTGTGGAGGTCCTCGGTGTGGACCAGACTGCAAATACCCTGATGGCAGAGACTCAAGGAAAAGTGTCACTCCAATGACACCATTCCCTGGGGAACAATGTGGAGTGTCAAGCTCAGGACCTCTGTCATGGTCTACTAGATGCAAAGGCTGGGACTTGTGTCCCTGCAATGGCAATAAAGGGGGATTTTTCCTTGCAGGCTGTTTTGCAGGAATATGCTGCCATGCTGTGCAGGGCACTGTGGGTCCTAAAATCATGGAATCATGGATTGGTTTGGGCTGCAAGGGACCTTTAAATGTCACCTAGTCCAACCCCTCTGCAATGAGCAGGGACATCTTCCACGAGATCAGGTTGTTCAGAGCTCTGTTGATTGTGTCCTGTGGGGCTCTTTTGCCTGACAGGTCAGGTAAGCAGAAGGACAGGAGCTGGATAACCACCTAGCAGGGACTTCCTTGGATGGGTCAGAGACCTTGTCCAGGACAGTTTCTGCCTCTTTGTTGCTCACTAGAAGTCCAAGGCCTTATCCCTCTCCAGATCTCCAGACAAACTTCCCAAAGTGCCGAAATCAAGGAGCAAATGCATGTGCCGTGCCTTCTACAGGGGAGAACTTTGGGAATGATTTACATCACTAAATAAATGACAGGAAGGTCTCTGACACTGTGACATGGAGATAATGTGCAGTGGAGACAGACACACTGGTTTCTTTCTGTGCAGAGCTTCTGGTACCTCTGTTTTCTTTAAGGCTGACACAAGTATAATTCCCCACAGAGGGTGGTGTATGATTCCCCACAGAGGGTGGTGTGTGATTCCCCACAGAGGGTGGTTTGGGAGCTGGCACCATCCCTTTAACACTTGCTCAAGAGGATATAACTGCAGACTCCCCCAGATCTCCCTGTTTAATGCAATCACTTTTCAAAAGCTCTCCTCCTCCTCACACGGCCTGACTGGGTTAAACACCTCTAAGGAGGCTGGAGGGAGGAATGTTTTTAATCCCACTGATTTATTAAAATTGTCTAAAGATAGCCAGCTGCAGGAGATAAAAGTGCTGCCCTCTGCACTTCAGAGAGATCCTCCCTGAGCCAGCTCAGGAAAACACTGGCAATGGCTTAGTGACCTCTGGAACAGAGTGGTACCTGTGCTGGCCAAATCCAGCCCTGGAAAACTTTCCAGCTGGATTGCCTTCTGCCAGCTCTTGCATCTTCCCTGCTCGTAGGATTCGTGGAGAAAAGTGTGGTGGCAGTGGAGGTGGGCACTGACCTCGCTGAGAAAACTGCTCCCAAAAGGATTTCAAGTTACAGCAGCAAGAGTAGAAACTAAAAAAGGGACTAGCAAAGTGAGACAGGGGAATTTGTATTTATCCCTGAAGGAGAAATTTTGGGTATTTGTGCACTTGTGTATGTATGCACGCACTCCTTCAGGGTCTCTACCTGAGATTTGGTGATCTGGAGGACAAAAAACGGTGTTCACAAAGGTTATCCTGTCCTTCAAATCCCTGCTATGATAAGGTCTTGGTCGTGCTTTGCTCTTCCCCTCCCAGCTGCACTCCCTGGACCACCAAAAGAGCTCTGGGCCGGTGCAGTGCTGCAAAACCTCACCCTTCAACATTAGTGTTTGGGGCTGGGGGACGAGGCAAAAGAGGCATCTGAATTTCTGCCCCACAGCTCTCCTGCCTGTAATAAATGGTTGCACAAGGCAGAGTTCAGAGATCCCTGCACTCTGGGCCACACCAGGGCTCTGCAGGATGTGACAGCTTTGATTTGTGCCTGTCCAGGGCCCACCAGAGACAAAAGGCAGTGTCAGGAGTAATGGAATGAGCGTGGCAGGCAGACCCAGCAGAGCTCTTATCAGCTGAGGGAGGCAGAGCAGATCCAAGGAGCAGAGCAGACCAGGTACCAGGAACCAGATCTTAAGGTTACATTCCTCACATACGTGGGATTTCCTCCGGTCCCCCCCAAGTTTTTTCTGTGAATTGAAAATCTGAAATCTGCAAGGGAAAAAAAAAAAAGTCTTACTGAATAAAATGTAATTAATTTTCTGCACTGGTTTAATCTATAAAGTGATACAGTACAAAGGAACCCTTAGCCCAAGTTAGGGGGAGTGTATTGTTTAAACCCCAAGAGAAGCAATGTTTAATTTAATTTCACAGGTAGCTATTTTGCAAAGACTCTGAGGGAGGAAACTGCCAATACCAGCACTCCAAGAATTTGACAGGATATAATTTACAGTGCCATTGTACTGAGAGACCTCAGAATGTTGCACACACATGTGGACACCCACATACGCCCACAGAGGAACCCTCCTGCAAAATTCCAGTGTAACAACACAAAAGGAAACACAGAAAAATGGAGAGGAGCAGTGGAGTTGGCCAAAGTCTCAACACAAGTCTGTGATGAGCCAAGAGAGGGATTTCTGGTATCCCACGCTCCTGTCCTGGCTCTTCCCTTGGGATTGCAGTGCCCTCCTGCCTGCCTTTATTTTTACAAGGGTTGGGAGACAAACAGTGTCTATAGGGATCATGTTTTACAGAATCATAGAATATGCTGAGTTGGAAAGGACCCACAAGGATCATTGAGTCCAACTCCTGGCCCTGCCCAGCACAACCTCAACAATCCCACCCTGTACCTGAGAGCGTTGTCCAAACAATCCTTGAGCTCTGGCCTCCTTGGGGCTGTGACCACTGTACCCAACCACCCTTTGGGTGAAGAACCTTTTCCTAATATCCATCCTAAACCTCCCCTGACAAAGCTCTTTGCCATTTTTTGCCATGCTCCTCGTGGCCTGGCTGAATGTCACAGCCATGCCAAGACTGCACCACCTCTGCCTGTTGCTGATGCTACCAAAAGTCATTGTTCTGCAACATAGGACAGGGGACCTCCAGATACCATTTGCTCTCATTTCAGCTTCCCACCCATTCCAAACTTGAAGGAGGTTGCAGTGAGCAGTGAGAGTTTTCAGCTTGCATGGACAGAAAGTACTGATAATGTCACAAGCAGCCTAAAACCATAACCCAAGCCCCAAGGGCTGTGCTGGTTCAATGCTTTCTGGCAGTGGTTTAATTTCATTAACTCCTCTGGGGTCTGATCCGGCCTTATCCTAAAATGAGAAGAGCCTTTTTCCCATGTTGTTTCCATCAGTCATTGACCAAACCTGCCAAAAAACATGAGATGTGGCCATTAGGGACATAGCTCAGTGGTGACTTGGCTGTGCTGTGTGAATCTTTGGACCTGGGATCATAGAGGGCTTTTCAAACCCAATCGGTCCCATCATTCTGTGATCTCTCACACATGGAGGGACGGACTTGAAGAACTGATTTCCTCCTTCTCTCCTCCTGTAACTTTCCCTCCAACAGCCCAACCAGCCAGATCTGACAGCCTGGGATGAGCTGTGATTTCCAGCCAGTCTGCATGTTCTCATCATAGAATCATAGAATTGTTTAGATTGGAAAGAACCTTAAAGATCATCCAATTCCACCCCCCTGCCCTGCCATGGGCAGGGACACCTTCCACTAGACCAGGTTGCTCCAAGCCCCATCCAACCTGGCCTTGAACACTTCCAGAGATGGGGCAGACACAGCTTCTCTGGGCAACCTGTGCCAGGGCCTCCCCACCCTCCCTCATTGTAAAGAATCTTTTCCTAACATCTAAATGTCGACTTTTAGAGTTCAAAAATATTCCCCCATATCCTATCACTATCTGGTCTGTAAAAACTCTCCATCTTTTTTATGAGCTCCTTTTAGGTACTGGAAGGACGTAATAAGGTCTCCCCAGACCCTTCTCTTCTCCAGGCTGAACAACCCCAACTCTCTCAGCTTGTCTTTGTAGCAGAGGTGCTCCAGACCTCAAATCGTCCTTGTGGCCTCCTCTGGACCCTCTCTGACAGGTCCACACCTGACTGACAAGGGGTGAGACTCTACCACACCATCAGTTGATGCCACTCTCTGGCAGTCCCGGGAAAAGACATCTTTCTCAGGCACAAGCTGATCTTGCAGCCTGGGGGCTGCAGAGCAGGCACTGCCCTCCCATTACAGCCCCGTGATGTGCTTTTCATGCAGTTTTCACAGGATTTTCTTGACAAGATCTGGACTATCAGGACAAGATCCTGCCAGCTGAGTTGTGTCAGGGTGTGCACAGCCCACATCAGTCACCCCTCAGGAGAAGGGACTCAAGAGACTGAGGGTTTAAGGCTCAAGGACACCCACTTAGCTCCTCTAATCCCTCTTCAGTTCAACAGCTGTCCCATGGCACTTTGCCACCCGTGAGCTTGTTGAGTGTGGAATTCTCTTGCTTCACAGCTTAGCTTTGCAAAACCTACGTTATTAGGATTTCAAAAAGTTGCTCCCGCTCCAAGACAAACAGAGAAACTCAAGCAGCCTGTGAGACCAGCCTCCTGGAGGCAGAGACCTGAGAGGGCAGATTAGAAAATAAAAGGAGAAAGAAATGTATAAGTCCTGGCCAAACTATGACTAAGGCCAAGATAGGATAACGGCTCCCAGTTCTTTGAAGAACGTAAACACCACGATGCGAGAGCAGATACGGTTCAGAGAAATGGAGGAGACCAAGCAGAGAAGAACATGTGCTGTGGCCTGGGAGGTGATTTGAGGCCACAGTGGAGGCTATCAGTTGTTCAGAGGGGTGGAGCAGGAGCCCCGTGGCTGTTGTCTGTTCAACACGGACAAGCCCACGTGTAGGGAACACACCTGGATGGTGTGGTGGGACAGGCTGACCTGGAATCACGTGGGGGAAGCCAGGGAAAGGAGGGAGTTGTTCCTGGGGTTTCTGAGAGCTTGGTTTTCACATTACACCCACGTAATACCATGTCCTGGGCTGCATCAAAGTGTGGCAACAGGTCAAGGGAGGGGATTCTGTCCCTCTGCTCCACCCTGGTGACACCTCACCTGCAGAGCTGCCTCCAGCTCTGGGGTCAACAATATAAGAAGGACGTGGAGCTGTTGGAGTGAGTCTGAAGGAGGCCACGAAGTTGCTCCAGGGGGTGGAGCCCCTCTGCTCTGGAGCCAGGCTGGGAGAGCTGGGATTGTTCAGCCTGGAGAAGAAAAGGCTCCAGGGAGACCTTAGACCCCCTTCCAATGCCTAAAGGGGACCTATAAGAAAGATGGGAACAGACTTTTTAACAGGGCCTGTAGTGACAGGACAAGAGGTGATGGTTTTAAAGATGTTCCATTTAGACAAGATATAAAGAAGAAGTTTTTTAGAATGAGAATGGTAAAACACTGGCACAGGTTGTCCAAGGAGGTGGTGGATACCCCATCCCTGGAAACACTTAAGGTCAGATTGGATGGGGCTCTGAGCAACCTGATCTAATGGAATATCATTGCAGGGGGGTTGGACTAGATGGCTTTTGAGGGTCCCTTCCAACCCGAACTGTTCCATGATTCTATGCACAGCTTGCATCTTGCCTGGCACACCTGGGATACAAACTGTGCCACAGGGCTGAGAGATGAAGAAGGGGCACAAAAAACCCCCCCTTCTGCAAATGGAACACATCTCCCTTTAAAAGAACCCAGTCCCAGAAGCCCGAGATGCCTGAATGCCCAGGGTGTAACCGGTGCAGCCAGCCCTGGCAGAGCACCAGTCCCTGCAAAACAGTGATTATGTTACAAAACAATCCCCAAACTTTAATCACTTCTTAATTCAGAGGTGCCTGAGAACTAAAAGAGCACATAGCATTTAAATCCTTTGGTGCATTGCACCAAGAAATCATCCTCCTGTCTGCAATCCCTTGAAACCACAGCTTTCCAAGGGGGCAGAGGAGTATTTCTCAAGCAGTACTGAGGCCAATTTGACAGCATATTTAAATAACACTGTTTAAATAGGGCCTCTGAGAGATCTAATTTTTGCTTTTCAGCCTAACAAATCAAAGAAAGTGAACTTGACACAGAAAAAAAACCCTTCAGGATTTGCAGGCTCTATAGAAAAATCACTTGGGAGCATTTGTGAAACCTTGTTTCACAGCCAAATCTGCAGCCTAAGCTCAGGCATCTGGGAGCACTTTTGCTGGTAGAATATTGCAGTGAAAATTGTTTCAGCAAGAAAGTCAATGTAATACCATAGGAAATAAAAAAACTGGTGCTGTTGAGTCTTTCGACTTGATCACTTGTGTGTTTTTGAGGTAAAGTCCCAGCTGCTGCAATGATGGTGTGTCTTGGAATTCCTAGAATTACATTGCAGAGAAAAATGGCAAAATATGACAATTATCAGGCAAAGAAATGTCTTGGGAAGGGTCTCAACAGTGTCCTCTAAACACAGGCAGTGGCAAAACTTAAACTGGGGGAAGAGCAGGTGCTGGTCCTGAGGTGGGAAACAGCAGGTGGGGATTAACACTGAGATATTAAAGAGTCGTCTCAAATTCTGGTCAGAGGTTTTTCCATCACTCTGGACATAGATATTTGCCTGCTAATTGCCAACATCTTTAATCTTAGAGTAAATTATCCTTGGTGGATGGAGAGAGGATGGAAAACTCCAAGGTGTTTAAGAAGTGGGACCTTCTCTGTGCGATGTCCGCCTTCACTGGAGGTCTGTTCCTTGCAGGAGCATCAAGCAGAGCTGTCAGTACCCTTTCAGCAAGGCATGCAGAATGAGGTGGAGGCAAAATTTATCAAAACAGAAGATTTGGGGAGACCACAGTGGGGCAAAGTGTGCAGAATAAGGCAACTGAGTAAGTGCCACCCCAGATTAGCCTGGGGTAGGGACAGAGAAGAAGTGATGTTTTATTCTCACAGATTGAAGGAAAACAGGACCCTGAGCCATGAGAGAACAACAGCTGGGACCACTTCCGAGCCTGGCAGAGCCATATCCTCTCCTAGATGCTGATGGGGATGTGAATTAGGGGCTGTGTGTTGATGTGAGGCAAAGACAGCCTAGAATGGATTTTTTCCCACGTGCAAAGGTATCAGCAAATTGTTTCTGGGAAAAGAGCTGCAGCCACTGCCTTCCCTGAGAGCAGAGGGGTTCTCTGGAGCTCAGGGTAATGCAGAGTAATTTGGACAGCGTGGGAAAATCCTCTGAGCTACCCCAGAGAGAGGAGGAGGAGGTGCTGGGGGGATGTGGGGCTTCCTTTACGGGAGGTCTCTGAGGGCAGGTTACACAAACATCTGTCAGCGGGGCCGTAGGGGAGCTGATCCTGCCTGGCAGGGATGGAATGGGCTGCGTGACCTTTCCAGGCCCCTTCCCACCCTCTGAGGCCACGGGCAGGGGGGATTGTGTGGAACAAATCCTTTCTGGCTCTATGGAAGGACGTGTGTGTGTGTGTAGATGGCTGTACTTGCCTGGGTACAGGCAGCACCATCACCAATCCTACAGTGTGGGCTGAGACCTGGTTTGGGTGCAGCAATTTGGGACTCACCAGTGTGTGCAGCCCTGTTCAACACAATTTTGTGCTTGCCCATTTCTCCTTTGCTGCACTGATCATGGATTTAGATCTGGACAGGCATAGATGAGACCTTTACAGAGGGAGAACTGAGGGAGAGAGGGAGGTGGTAACCTGCAAACAGGCAATTGGAGACCACTGCAGCTTCCCTGGGGGCTGTGCTGTTTGCTGCCTTCCCACAATGGGCTGGGGATCACCTGTGGCTGCCTTCATCTGAACAGGGAGACAGAGCAGGACCAGGACACAGTGCAGAGCACGAAATTGGGAAAAGCTTCCCACAGTTTAGGTGAAGTGACTCAAGCTAAGTGACTTGACCAAGGTCATGCACAGGGTCTCTTTGGCAGAGTCATGTTGCAAACCCACAGAAGTTGTGGCTGCCATCCCTGGAAGTATTCAAGACCAGGTTGGACAGGGCTTGGAGCAACTTGATTTAGTGAAAGGTATCCCTGCCCATGGCATGGGGTTGGAACTGGGTGATCTTTAAGGTCCCTTCCACCCCAAACCATTCTATGATTCTACGATTACAACCTTGTGATCAAGGCTGTTTCCTTAACCGGCAGATCTTTTCAAAGGGCCTCCCCAACACTACAGAAGCTTTGATCAGAAGTTGCCAAGGGTCTTAGAAACCCTTGGGACGGGTGGTTGGGATGTGTTACCTCTCTGGGAGCACCTGTAGCAACTACAGGCGAAACTTCTGCTGACCTCAAGGAATGGGAATGACCTCAAGGAATGGGAATGACCTCAAGGAATGGGAATCTCCTCTCGTTGCAGACAATGGTGATGGCTGTGAGCAGCATCTCCTCTATGTGAGCAGGGAGCAGCCCCTAGGGAGACTCCACACAGGGCTTAGCTGAGGGTGTCCCCGCAGATGGATGATGGAATCTGGGCTCTGCGTGTGCCCTCAGAGGGAAGGAATTCAGGGTGGAGCCCAGGGAAACAATCCCAGCTCCGTAGTGGTGATTAAAATGGCCCTTAGATTACGGCACCGGATCAGGTCAGATTAAACAATGAGGTCAGAGGACAGAAAGGAGCCATCTGTGCGTTTTTGGAGGGCTGGGATTGCTCCGGGGACAGAGTGTGACCTGACATCCCACAGACTGTCATGTCACCGAGGCCACCACTTCCTTCTTGTTTCATCAGGGGTCACACAGCCCCTGGCAGCCCCCTCCCCACCGTGGATCCAAGGAGTGCTCTGGGAAGGAGCTCTGCCCAAATCTAATCAGCTCCTGATAACAAAATATCCCACAAACTGTGGAAGGTCCCGTCCCCAGTCCCATTCCGTGTCACTGCTTCATCCCTCACCTGTGGAAGTCAGGGATGTGAGGAATGGTGGGATGAAGGTCTGGCTTCCTCAGGCCACTGGGATGTAGAGGTGGGAATTTCACCATGGCCAAGGCATGTGGGGATGGACAGAAGGGGCTTTGGGAGGGTCCATCCCTCCCAGTGTTCACAGTGAGAGTGGGAAGCACAAAGAGGGAGAAGGTCCTTCTCCAGAAGCTCCTCTGCAGTTCCAGATGCACTTCTTACCTTGGATTTACACTATTTCTGAGATGCTCCCCCTGGAGTCATGAGGTCTTTTCTTCTCCATCCCCCAGCCCTGAGCACATGTCCTGGAGTAAGATGCTTGATTTTAGAGGATTCTTGCTAGTCCAGGACTCTCCCTTAGCCTTCTGCATCCGCAGGCTCAGCCGTGGTGGACAGTGGGAAGATGCTTCAGGGAGCAGGACACTTTGCTCTTCGTCTCCTTCAAATTCCCTCTGCTTGAATTTATTGCTGTGCTTATGCACCATCCCTGGTCCTTTCCATTTCATAGAATCATGGAATTGTTAAGGTTGGAAAAGACCTTTAAGATCATCAACTCCAGCCATCAACCCAGCACCACCACTAAACCATGTCCTCGAGTGCCTCATCCACATAGTTTTTTAAACACTTCCAGGATGGTGACTCCACCACTGCCCTGGGCAGTCTGTTCTAATACTTTACAACCCTTTCAATGATTTTTTTCCCCATAATATCTAATCTAAACCTCCTCTGGTGCAACTTGAGACCATCTCATCCTGTCACTTGGTACCTGGATGACATTTGTTGTCCCTCCTTTGGTTCTCCTGGTGTCCCAGGAAGAACTGCAGGGTCTTGACCAAGCTACTGAATCCAGCTGTCTGATGCCACTGGAGATGTCCCAGGGTACCTGCAGGACTGGCAGATGTGACACAAGACCCATGGAAGACCTGCATCCTTTGGGGTAGCAGTTGGGTGCTTGGCAGGACCTTGGGCATCTCTGGTGACATGAAGCATGACTCTCTTAGAAAGTGAACTATTTAAATTGCTTCTAAAAAAAGTTTGATATTAAAATAATTATTTCTAATTATTTATTTTTGTGGAGTTTTTTTCAGGATGGATTTAGGCCACCCAAGGAGGAGCTGTGGAGAGCATGAGAGGCTGCAGATGCAGATATCAAACAACTGTCATCTTCCTCCCCCATCCCTCCCATGGTCTAACGTTGATTTCTAAATGTGGGTGACAACTTAATTCTTCAAATGTTGCTGACAACTTAATTCTTTGTGCCTGCAATTGGCAGTTTTCTGCTGTCATTAACCATAACGACTCTTGGCTGCTGGCAAGAGCTGATAGAGAGAGGCTGGAGTTTCCCAAGAAGCATCACAGGGGTTCCAAGAGCTTTGAATCAGCAAAGACAGCGAAAACGCTTCTCCGGAGGCCAGCCCTGGAGTGTGGAGGGGATCAGTCAGGATTTTCCCTTAGAGGCAGCAGAACGAATCATGAGCTGTCCCTGCCCCATCCCTGTTTCCCCCCAGTCTCTCCCATTTTCTGCAGGGGGAACACGTGGCTGTTTGCAGCCCAGGGCTCTGTTGCTGTGGGGATTATCGACTGCGAGGTGCGCTGGAAAAAGCCCTAATCTCTTTCCTGCCAAACTTTGTGCTTATCTGTAAACCAAAAAGGCCATGTTGGGGTGTTACTTTGTTACTTTTTTTTTTTTTCCCTCTCTTCTTCTCTTTCAGGACTTTGGTGATTTATGAGTTCACAGAGTTACAGTGTTTTTCTTTCTTCGTTTGCCACCTCTTCTGGCATGGAGTGTGAGCCAGCTTCTCCTGAAAGGAGGAGATCTCTCTTGAGGTCTGTGTAGCTTCAATGTGTCTTTGAGATGATGTAGAGGTGCTTTAGATGCTTCCTAAAGCTATACAGCTCCAGAGGCCTTCTCCTTCCAACCTGTGTCTGGTCAAGGTCACAGTGTGGGGAAGAGAAGGATGTTGGCTATAGAAGAAGAAAAAGGAACAACTCCTCTCCTTTGGTGTCAGGAGACAAAGGAAAAAGGAAACCTTGGCTTGCTTGTTGCCCAGAGAAGTTGTGGATTCCCATCCCTGAAGTGTTCAAGGCCAGGTTGAACAGGTCTCTGAGCAACCTGGTCTAGTGGAAGGTGTCCCTGCTCATGAAAGGGATGGAACTGGATGGCCTTTAATGCCCCTTCCAACCCAAACCCTTCTATGATTCTGTGGAAACCATGGAGCTGTTTGAGTCTCCATCCCTCAGCAGGCACAGGCATGAGAAGGCAGAGTGGGAATGGCTGCAGCCTCCAGAAAGCAGAAACTGGCCCTTTTTGGCCCTGTCCCACCATGCCAACAACAGCAGCATCCTCCAGTTATCCCATCCCAGCTGGTGGGAGTGTCTGGGGAGTGCCCATACCACACATGCCATAGAATCAATAAGGCTGGAAAAGGCCTCCAAGAGCATTGAGCCCAACCATTAACCCAGCACCACCACGTTCACCACCAAACCATCTCCCCAGGTACCACATCCATGTGCATTGTCACAGGGCCTGGAAATACAACCTTGTGGCCATTTGAAGAAGCTCCTTCTTGCTCCAATGATTGGATGCACAGGGATTGGCAGGGTAAGAGCTTAAAATGCTCCAGATTCTCTCCTCTGCATCAAAATAGGTTTGCTCTGGCTCTTTGTTGATCAAATTCTAAACTTTTGCTCTGCCTTAGCTGAGGTTTATCTGAACATGCCCATTTATTCAGTTTTTATTCACCCAGAGGGTGGTTGGGCACTGAAAAGGCTCCCCAGGGCAGTGGGCACAGCCCCAAGGCTGCCAGAGCTCAAGGAGTGTTTGGACAATGCTCTCAGGGACATAGTGGGATTTTTGGGGATGGTCCTGTGTAGGGCCAGAGGTTGGACTTGATGATCCTTGTGAGTCCCTTCCAACTCAGGATATTCTGTAATTCTTCACTTTTGAGTGAAGCAGTGCTTTGCCCTGGTGAGCCTGACACCGTGATTAATTGTGCCAGGCAGGAATGTGAACTGAGCTGATCTCAGCTGCTGGGAAATGATCTCTGAAAGAACAAGAGGCTGGATGGATCTCACTCTGGCCAGCAGGCACCACAGGATGTGCCTTAGATGCACATTTCATATCAAAATATAAAGGCAGTTTTTAAAGCAAAAAAATATTAAAATGTAATATAGATGGGGTGTGGTTTTGAACAACATCAGTCAGTGTCATCCTCTTGTGAAAGGGATTTATTGTGCTTGTGAGAGCACCTTCAAGATTACTACATGTGTATATATAGTGAACATAGTGACCCTAAAGCTCTCAATTAGATATTTATGTCACATGAAACATGGAGGAAAGGAAATGGCTGAAGAATCATAGAATTCCAGAAGGATTTGGGTTGGAAGAGACCTTAAAGACTATCTCATTCAACCCCCTTACCATAGTCAGGGACACCTTCCACCATCCCAGGTTGCTCCAAGCCCTGTCCAATCTGGCCTTGGACACTCCCAAGGATCCAGGGGCAGCCACAGCTTCTCTGGGCAACCTGTGCCAGGGCCTCACCACCCTCACAGTCAAGAATTTCTTCCCAATATCCCTGCTTCCTGTAAGTTTGAAGCCATTCCCCCTTGTCCTGTCCCTCCATCCCTTGTCCAAAGTCCCTCTTCAGCTCTCTTGGAGGCCCTTTAGGCCCTGAAATCCCAATCCTTCCCTTCTCCAGACTGAACAGCCCCAACTGTCTCAGCCTGTCTGAGAAAGGTGGAGTGAATTTGTCCAAGATATTGTTCAGAACTGAAGAAAATAGCTGGCTGCCAGTCCTCCCTGGTCATGCCCTCTGCCTTCCAAGGCATCACATCTCAGCAGCTGCTCTGCACCTGGCCATCCCTACCTCCCCTTTTATACACCTCACAAGCCCTGAATGCAGGAGAAAACCCCTGGCCAAGCAGGAGCAGCTCAGGCCTTTCAGGTCCCTGTGAGCTGAGAGGAAGCTCTAACACACAGGGCAGCTTCGACTGAACTTGTTGGTGTCTTGTCCGACTCAACTGTCCCCCTTCAAAGCACCTGGTACTGCAGAGCCTTTGACACACCTTTCATCAAAGCCCTGGTGCTGCTTGCCATCCCTCCATAAAGAACATTAGCCTCAGAGCAAGCTCTAGGTTGTTTTATCCCCTAAATCAAAGAGAGCTGCTGTGGCAGCCTCCTGTGTCCTCTTTGTCAGAGGACACTTCTGCACTGACCCTCAGAGAGATTTCCCATCACGACAATGTAGGCTGAAAGCTGCCCTCAGTGGGGTCTCAGACTTGAAGGGACAGCATAAAGAACAGGGCAGAAGATTAAATAAGATGTGTAGAAGCTGCTCTGTTGGGCAGGTTTATGAATTGTCCTCTGTGTCCTTTATTATGGTGATACAGTAACCCATGACTTCACTTTTTTTCCCCCCTGACTCCAAATTTTGCAGCTCACTAGAGGGGGACATCTATCCCACCTTGCAGAACCTATTCACCGTGAACACAGGGAGGTCTTAAGTAGAAAATTACTTCCAAAAGCCTGAAAATAAGGTGCAACATTTATCTCGACAGGCTGAGAGGGCTGGGGTTGTTCAGCATGGAGAAGAGAAGACTTTGAGGAGTCCTCAGCAGGGCCCTCCAGTACTTAAAGAGGGCTTATAAAATGAGGAAGAGTGCCTTTGTACAGGCAGGTGGTGACAGGACAAGGGGGAACATTTCTAAACTAAAAGAGAAAGATTTAGATTCCGTGTTAGGAAGAAATTTTTCCCTATGAGGGTGGTGAGGCCCTGGCACAGGTTGCCCAGAGGAGCTGAGAAGCTGGAAGTGCCCAAGACCAGGTTGGATGGGGCTTGGAGCAACCTGGTCTAGTGGAAGGTGTCCCTGCCAATGGCAGGGGGTGGAACAAGATGATTTTTAAGGTCCCTTCCAGTCCAAACCATTCTGTGACTCTAGAATTCCGTGATCCCAGACTGATAAATGTCCTCCCACACAGACAAAAGGTAGATAGGGTGAAAATCAGGTGTTATCTCTCTCATTTGAGGTCCCAGTCTGGATCAAAGGAAATGCTAATAATCAATTCTCCATCCCTCAGCCTTTACTCCCACCCTGGAGATCTCTCCATGCTGTTGAGCCATGAGGAAGTCAGGTAGGAGAGACTTTCACAGCCATTCTTTCAGCCCGAACAAATCATTCCTGGGGTGTCCTGAGCTAATCTGCTTTCAGCCCATGCCTCATTTTCCCTCAGCGTGGTGCCAGGATGACAGGATGAATCTCTCTGCAAAAAAAAAAAACCTGCCAATTCTTCTTTTGCATGTTTATCTATCAGTGGCAGTTGCCTGATGATTTATTCCTCATTTGGAAGGGTTGGCACCACAATAAACCACACCCAGTTATCTTTGGGTTTGCAGCGACTCGATGCACCCCCTTTCCCCCTCCTTCTTGCCAACGAATTAAAACCACACCACCTTCTGATGCACAAATTGCTCTGTCAGATATAATGATTTTTATCCCAGCTCTTAATTTGCTTAATATGTTAAGGCTGGTGCCAAATTCACTACTGCTCTGATACTCAGGCAATTGCTCATGTTCAAGCAAAGTGGGTGTAAATTGATAATCTTCCTGATTGACTTGCTGGGATAGTCTGCAGAGCTGAGGCACTGGGGAATCAGGCTCAAAACTTGATTTTCTGCACAAATTCAGCTTCTACATGCTGTCAAATGATACTGTGACAGTTCATCAGGTCGGGTTCTGGTTTTTTGGCAGATCTGCTGTGTTTGGATTGTGGCAAGCATGGGAGGATGTTGAGTGCTTTGCTAGATGAAGGCTCAGTTCATGGGAAAACCCCTTTCTCTCTGGAGATGTGAAGGAAGAATTCTTCCAGAGGCAAATCATATACACAGAGCTTAAGCATAACAGTTCATCAACCTCTTTAAAGGCACCCCAGGGAGAAATCTGGGACCAGTCTTTAAGGATTGTTCACAAAAACAAGTTTACTTAATGATAGTCACTGCTATTCCTTCTCTCTCCAGAGATTTGGACTGCAAGGTTGGCATCCTCACTCAGGGCTGCCAGCTTGGACACAGCAGGATTATAGCAGTGCTACAACCACTGAAAGGAACCACTCTGGCTCTTTTTGAAGGCAAGTCTTTTACTTCCACAGGGATGTGAGTGGACAAATCAAGGGTGCAGCACAAAAGGACCCTACCCTGGGCAAAATATGTGTGTGATTTAACCCTTCAGTGAGATGTTCTGTCCCCACCCAGCAGGGACTCCATCAAACAGCAGCTGACAAATCTGGGGAGCAAAATCAGCTTTTATTTCTCTGCTATAGATAGTGGCCTTTGGTCTAAGAGCCAGAAGAATCAGATTTGTACCTGTTGGAGATGACTCAGCCGGGAACAGAGTGTTAACACAACCACTACTCATCAGTCATGACAATCATCATGTTTGCATTGACCCCACGCTTTCAGTGGTCACAATTTGAGGTGTGGGAATAGTAACACCGTCCTTAAGCAATATTCCTATCACTCTAGGCATCCTTTTTGGAAGACCTGTGGTGACTTTTTTAATAATAGGACAATATTTCATAGAATCACGGAATCATTTAGGTTGGAAGGGACCTTTAAGATCACCGGGTTTGCATATCTCTTGCTGAAAATCAGCCAGTACCATCAGAGCAATCTCATCACCAAGGGGACTCAAACAAACTAAAGAGCCTTTTATCTTGGATTTGGGAGGATTTTTAACACTGGAAGGTGGAAGAGGCTGCCCTCGCGTGGTAGTTTTAACGAAACATCCCCTTCTGACATCTGGCTTTCCCAAGTTTAGGGGATTCCCGGGGAAACGTGAACTCTGGAGGGGCGTTCCCTGGGTCGCATTTGCGTTCGCAGCAGAGGCACTGAGGATTGAAGAGGTGAGCGAAGGGATATTCTTTTCCCAAACTTCACACAGTTGCTGTCTAGGAGAGAAACACATCTCCAAGTTAGCGTTAGTCAAATAAAAGTAGATAAATAATTACTAAAAAATACCCACCAAAGCCTCACCAACAAAAAAATGCCAAAACACAAACAAACAAAACCCAAAGAGAAAACCAACCAACCAAAAACACACTGGAAGAGTTTCACAAGGCAAAGCAAGATCACATCTCAGCAGGTGCCTGTGATGAGGAAACTTGCTCAGGTCACAGCTACCACTTTTTGTCTCCAAAGATGTTGAACTTCCTGTGCAGCATCTGCCTTTCCTGCTACCTTGTTATGTCCTGGGGTATCAGGTGTCCACCTTGGCTCAGGTTTGTCAGCAGGTGCCATGGGAACAATCAGGGCTCTGGGACCAATTCATCCCCTGTCCCTGGAATGAGTCTTGAGCTGTAGGACTTCCTTGCAGGAGTTATTTTTTCTCCTGAATCCCCTGAGAAATGTTAAACTGTGTTTCCATCTACTCCTATAGCAGATGCAACACAGGGCAGGCACTACACCAGGCACTGCCATGCTCTGCCCTATAATTCTATCTGTCAGTGCTTGTGCTCTTTGCATTTGACCCCATCTGGGTGGGCAGTGAGGGAGGATTCCTCATGATGCTGCTGGAGTTCATTGGAGTCACCTTTTTCCCACTCGCATTGCTGAGGGCAGACTGCTCCCTTGAAAATAGACATGGGGAAAAACCTCCAAAATCCACAGAACCACAGAATGGTTGGGGCTGGGAGGGACCTTAAAGATACCTATTTCCAAGTTCCATGAGCTCCATCTCCAAGCCCCGTCCAGCCTGGCCTTGGACACTTCCAGGGATGGAGCAGCCACAGCTTCTCTGGGCAACCTGTGCCAGGGCCTCCCCACCCTGAGGAAAAATGCTCTCAGAGAGCCCTGGTTTGGAGAAAGCTGGTTTGCAGAAGCCCTGGCCAGAGAGAGCTGAGGCTTGGGTTGGTCCCAACTGTCTTCACTGTCGTCTCTCAGGCATCTTTAGCTGCCTGCATGACTGATATTACCTCCTCGGGGCATGACCAGAGAGAAGCCAGGCCAGATTCCCTCTCCACATCCACAATGACCCTTTCTCCATGATAGACACCTGACCAGCCCAGGTCCTGTTGGCAGTGTGACTGAGCAGCTCCCTGTCCCCACCATGAAGATGCTCACAGCATCCCCAGGAAGTGTTTTGACAGCTGCTTATCAAGGTGGAGCAGCTTTTATCCCCTCCTTAGCAGCCCCCTCCTGCCAGGCTTTCCCCAGGGACACCTTTAAATTTCCTCCCTTCTCCTCCAGCTGGGAGATCTCCAGTTCATTCCCACAGGAGGTGCTGTCAGAGGTGACCAAGGACACACTTAGAGGAAAACTGGTGGCAGCCACTCCTGCTATAACCCATAGCTCCTTAACACTGATAAATTTTGTCCTCTCCTTGGTGACAATCCCAGACTGAGAAGCTGGAAGGAGGGATCTCAGATGCTTCTTACACAGCAACATGTCTGTGTTCCTTTGCAGAGGTGCCTGGGGGTGTCAGAGGGGTGAACAAGCAGCTCAGCCAAACACATGGACCCTTTGTGGCTGATTCAGATGAGGTCTATGTAGGAGGAAAAACCATCAGTTCTCCTCTGTAGAAATGGAGAATCAGCCAGGGATGATCCTTTGCACATCTGGAGAGGGTGTGAGAGTCCTTAGAAATGGCAGACACTCAGGAGCAGACCCAGGTCAGGTCCCCAGGTATGCTCATAAGAGAAGCATAGTAAGATCTTCATTTCACACGTGGAGGGCAGGGGAGCCCCAAGAGCTGGGAGGAAAACAAATGAACCCTGAGGTGTTTGTTTGAAGATGTAGTAACTATTGATTTCTGACTATGTCAAGTTTATCAGGTTCCTTTTGCTAAACAACCCATGCAAAGCTTTAGTGCAGAAACCTAATTTAGCAAGCTTTCTAAACAACTCAGCATGGCAAAACTCCATTTTTCCAGGGACCTGCTCTAAAAAAACCCATTTTTAAGTTACTTTTATGTCATTAAACTAATTTATGCGTGGACCTGCAACCAGCTGGGAGGGTACACCATGTTCTTTCAGTCCCATGGCATCACAGTGACACTAAATAAGAGCATAAGTGACAAAAATAAGAGCTGTAAATGTGTTCAAGGTCTGAGTAATATTACCCGAGGGAATGGCTGGAGCTGTGTCAGAGGAGGTTTAGGCTGGATATCAGGAAAAGGATTTTCATCCAGGGGGTGGCTGGGCACTGAACAGGCTCCCCAGGGAAGTTGTCATGGCACCAAACCTGCCAGAGCTCAAGGAGCATTTGGACAATGCTCTCAGGCACATGGTGGGATTCCTGAGGCTGTCCTGGACGGGGCCAGGAGTTGGACTTGATGATCCTTGTGGGTCCCCTCCAACTCAGGATATTCTATGATTCTGTGATTGCAATGCCAGAGTAACTCACCTCATTAAACATCCTGTTTTGTGGAAGGAACTTTCGCCTTCCTCTTGCCCAGGAGTTGATCCTGCACAGGTCTGGAATCCCACACTACACACCACCCTTATCAAGGGTAAATCACTCCTTCCCGTGTTTACCATCGACGTTTTACAAATCAAACCTCTGTCTGATAAGTTCTTTCTGCATTTCCAATGCTCTCCCTGCCAGCTGTGACGCTGAAATTAAGAGTTAGAACAGGTCACAGGGAGCTCAGCCTTTCTCCACCGCGACGCTCCCAGCGCTGGTTGTGTCTCTGTTCATCAGGTTTGGAGGGAGGGACGGCATCGAACAGTCAGTCCCTGGGTGATGCTGAGGCCATTTCTTCGCCCAAACCGAGCCGGCCGAGATCGCTGTGATTTTGGAAACTGGGCACTTGCGGTGAGCAGCCAGCTGAGGGCAGGAGAAACCCGTGAGTGAGTCTGTGCTCCTGTATTCCTGACTGAGAAGGAAGAAGGGAGATGGGAGAAGGAATAAAGTAACACTGCCTTGAGCAGTGCCTCCTGCACTGACTCCCCCTGTTTTATATCTCCGTTGGTCCCAAAAGAGGGCCTCGAGGGAGGCTGGGATGGGAGATGTTGGAATTGAGCACCCCAGAGCCACAATGGTAGAAGAGAGGGGGTACTGGGATTTTGCACTACACCAGTCACCACAGAATCACAGAATGGTTTGGGTTGGAAGGGACCTTAAAGGTCATCCAGTTCCACCCTCTGCCACGGGCAGAGACACCTTCCACTAGACCAGGTTGCTCCAGAGCCCCATCCAACCTGGCCTTGAACACTTCCAGGGATCCAGGGGCATCCACAGCTTCTCTGGGCAACCTGTGCCAGGGCCTCCCCACCCTCAAGCATGAAGAGGAGCCCCCAAGACCCTCAAAAGCCTCCAAAAACCCTGGGATGGAATAGCCCTGCTGGTGGACTCAGGCTGGTGGTGGGACCACCACACCCCAGCAACTGGTGGATAAGGGCGTCCCTTCAGATGGAACAGGATGTCCTTGCATCTCCTATTCCCGAGGGAATGATGCTGTCCAGGCAATGAGGAAGGTTTTGTGATGGGCGACAACTGTCAGTGGTGAGGCTTCTGTATTCCCTTCCCTCGCCAAGATGATGTACAGGAAAGGTGCTTAAAATTTGCTCTTGTACCCTTTTGTTTTAAATCTGACTGTTAAAGGGGTCTAGATTTTTATCACCATCTTTCTCTTAGACTTATTTTGGGGTTTTGGGTTCACCAAGTCATATTTTCCTTGAGCTTTTTTTCCAGTATGTTTGCAGGAGTATCACAGCTACTGTCTGTGAGTATTTTCACCTTAGCAGGAAGGGACAGCATTTTGAATCTCTGACAAAAATTGGCCTTTCTCCCAAATCCAGTGCTGGGACCTGTGTTAATTAAGAAATCAACTCAAAATGGAAAGGGTTTGAATAGTTTGACCACCTTTTTTTGCAACAAGTGTTCCCCATTCATCTTATGTACTCTTGCAGGAGCGTGTTCTCTTGGAAATATCATATTTTCTGTACTTCAAACAGCATTCATCTTCTTTAATTTTACTCACCTTAATGTTAAGCAGGTAAATTTTAACTGATTACAAAATTTCCTTCAGAGAATGAATTGAATTTTGCATTGACTGGGGCACATCAGCTGTCCTATTACATAGAAGTGCTGAAATGATATTGGCTGGAAAAAAAAAGAAAAGCAACCCACAATTGTGATATCTATATATTATAAAACTGGTTATGTAGGAAGAACTCATTTTGGGTTTGAATCAAATACAAAGGCAAACTGCAATCCTAATATAACCATAGCAACGCAATAATATGTGCTTGAAATGATCTGTGTGGTCAAAGAGAGCAGAATATCTGAATGTCTCAGCTAGAAGAGCAAAGAAATTACTACGAAAAAATAATATATGAAGTACATTTTAAGAGAGGTGGCTGTTGGGAACTTTCTGGGATGATGTTTCTGAATTGCCCGAGGGCAAAAGCTTGATGGGAAAAAAACTCCATATATTCTAACCCTTGATTTCAACTGAGATTTTCTGTGATGAGTTGTAGCATGACTGGCCTGAGTTACAGCTGGAATAAGATGTGCTGATCAGAACCTTTTAATGTTTCTCTGTGTCTGATGGACAACATCCCATCCAACAGCCAAGCTGCTGAACGCCCGGAAGCTTCTGAGCTTTGCTCAGCAGTCAGGCTTGGAAACCTTCCCACATTCTACAGCAGAGAGTTTTTTTCCTCCAAATAATAGAATGGGTTTGTTGGAAGAGACCTTAAAGACCATCTCATTCCAACCCCCTGCCATGGACAGGGACACCTTCCACCAGACCACGTTGCTCCAAGCCCCATCCAACCTGGCCTTGGGCACTTCCAGGGATGGGACAGCCATAGATTCTCTGGGCAAGCTGTTCCAGTGCCTCACCATCCTCACAGTAAAGAATTTCTTCCTAATATCTAATCTAAATCTACCCCCTAAATCTCTAAAATCTCTTTGGTTTTGCTCAAGAAGACCCACTGTTTTGGGGTTTGTCCCACCAGGGCTCTGCCCAAATCATCTCAGCCTCCTCCCATTTGACAATGCCCATGGACAAACTGGTGCCAGGAATTCCCACATAAAATATCCCTGCAAAACCCCAGTGGTGACTGTTTTCCCGGGGACCCACCAGATCAGCACAGCCAAGGATGCAGAGCCATATCCTTGAAACCCCAGTGCCATCCAGCACCCAGGGCTGTCTTCAGGAACAGCACATGCAGCAACACATTGCAGCAGGTAACACATGTAACACAGGTCCAAACATCTTTGCAAATCACCCAAACCCCTTTGAAAATCACCCAAACCCCTTTGAAAATCACCCAAACCACGGCTCCAGAGCTGCTTGCCAATATTTCAAGCATGGCTTGCACTGAGCCCACATCCTGGGTGATGTACTGGCAGGGAAAAGGACATCTGCATCTTCTGAATGTGCTTGATTAGTTAAATAACCTCTAGCAAATAATTTGCCTTCTCTGTTAGTACAACACAGCTAATTCTCCTCTCCTTGCCCTGGGGAGGCAGCAGCAGTGTTTGTTTGTGCTACAAGACTGGTCTCCAGTCCTGGAAATCCTGGGCTTCAGTAAAGGATTCAGCCTAATTGCTGCAGAATGGGTTAAAAAGCCACTGCATAATGGTATAAAAAGCCACTGCTTTCCTCTCTGCGAGTCCCTTCGAGGGGGCAGGGATCTCTCAGAGCAGAGCTTGGTCATTCAGCAGCTGTTATCCATGACAAAGGGAGAAACACGTTGGAGTGTTTAAAACTGGGCAATTACACTTTTAAACATTGTCCTGATGGAGGGCAAAGGAGAAAGGAGAGAATAGGGACCAGGTGGATTCTCCTCTCAGCAAAGAAAGCCTGGATATCTCTCTTACACAGCCCCTCTTGTCCCAAGACAGGCTCTGGGCTTAACATAAGGATGCTCAAGGGGAAGCCACCGGGATGTGGGAGGTCAGAGAGCAAGGTCTGAATGTGATTGGGGTTTGGGGACTGAGCCTGCAGGCAAAGGGCAAACTGCTCAGATTAGAAACAAAGGCAGAACTTTCTTCCTTTTTGGGATTCACTTAAAAAAAAAAAATTGAATTAAAATGAAAAATAGAAGAACAAAAGAGCGAGGAAAGAACGCCTGAAACACAACATGCGAGCCTGCCTCTGTTTAGGGCCTGGCTGGAGATGAAACCCGAATGTTTCTGAATTAGAATAAAAACAACAAAGTGAAGGACATTGTGTTTTGATGGGTTTCATTTTATCCTTTGATAATTTTTCATTTGTATCCCGCAATGGTATTTCATTCTGGTCTCTGCCTGACTGCACATTTTATTCTGGAGCTTGATTTCACTCTATTACTGCATACATCAGTGGCTCCTGAGATTCACTAACTTGGTCCTGCTCCTTAGCAAATAGACATGTCTGTGCTGTGCTTTGCTGTAGATACTTTTACAAGCCATTTCCCCATTGTGCAGGCTCATAAATATTCCTCTGGCACGGCCTTTTCTTCTGTAGGAAAAAAACAAACCCAACAGCAGTGAAACTGAGAGGCAGTGAAAACTAAGCAATTTGTCAGTGGCATCTTTGGACAATTAAAAAACTCTGCGTCTCTCCTTGTTTTTTTTCTGTCCTCAAGATGAATAAAGAAAAGCAAAGGTGAGAGGAAATGTACCTGCTGCTCATCTAACTTAATTAAAACCCAGGAATAGGGGGAAAAATGCAGAATTGGAGGCTTTTAACTGGCTCTTCTAAAAGCAATAAACAACCAATATTGGGAATAACAGAGGCATAGAGGGTCTTGGCTTTGAGCAAAGGGAATGGTGTAGATAATATTGACAAGTGCCTTTAAAGCTCTGTTTGCTGATCCTATCTGCTGCTGAGATTTGGAGAGAGGGTGAAGCTCTCTCTGAACATGGGTTCAGTGCTCTGTGTCTCAACTCACCAGAAAAATGAAGATGCTCCCTCTTCCTCTAACAAAGAGTTAGTCAGGGTTCAAAACCCTGTGCCCTCTTCCCACGAGGAGGTGCTGAAATGGGTGTGTTGGATGCACAGCACTGGTTGTGTGCACAGGAAGAGGCAAAGATTTGCAGATGTTTTCTGTTCCCCAGGTTTTCCTTTCTTGCATTATCATCAGGATCCCATTCAGAGGCATCTCTGCAACCTGCTCTGGGTCCCCCAACATAGGAGAGGCTTGGACCTGTTGGAACAACTCCAGAGGAGAGCACAAAGTTGATCAGAGGGCTGGAGCCTCTCTGCTCTGGAGCCAGGCTGGGAGAACTGGGGGTGTTCACCTGGAGAAGAGAAGGCTCCAGGGAGAGCTAAGAGCCCCTTCCAGGGCCTAAAGGGGCTCCAAGAGAGCTGGAGAGGGACTTGGGATAAGGGTTTGGAACGATGGGATAAGGGGGAATGGCTTTAAATTGACAGAGGGCAGGGTTAGATTAGATATTGGGAAGAAATTCTTCCATGTGAGGGTGGTGAGGCTCTGATACAGGTTGCCCAGGGGAGCTGTGGTTGCCCCACCCCTGGAAATGTCCAAGGAGTTGGACAGGGCTTGGAGCAACCTGGGATAGTGGGAGGTGTCTCTGCCTATGGCAGGGAGGTTGGAATGATATTTCAGGTCCCTCCCAACCAAAACCATTCTATGATTCTCGTTCTTCCACTTCTCTGGCCTGTCCTGTGACCTGGAGAGCTCCTGAGGTTGTAGATCCATCAGCAATGTCCACGGCCCAGCTCAAGAGCTGTGCTGTCCTGAGGCTCAGCACGCTGCCTCAGCTCTGGAAACTCCACTTTTGAGGGATGTGGAAGGTTGTGGAACCCACCTCCCTGGGGATAATTCTCTACGCAACTGGGCTTCAAAGCCAGGAAGGGAGAAGGTGTTAGTGGGAGAGGAGCAAAGCAGATAAATAACCCATGGGAAAGAGCTGCCCCTCCCAGCTAATGCAAATGTTCCCCCCAGCATGTCCTAGAGCATTTGGCCTCCCTAAAGCTGAAAGTATCTCCAAGAACAGCTGCTTCCAGCATTTCCCTTTGAAAACAGCCAAGTATCCAAGAGTCTGTTTAAGGAGCTTTTCCCAACCACCTCATGTTTTAACTCCACACTCTTGCCCATTAATCTGTCAACCCCCTTCATGTTTTTCTAAGCAGTTCCACTTCCTCTGTCCAGCTCACACCCATCTCATGCTCAGCTGCCATTGTGGTGTTCCCTTGGTCACCTCCATTTGGCCAAAACACATCCCTTGGTTCTGCAGGGATGGAGAACCGACCTGCACTCACATTTTGTAGCTTTAAATTATCTCCATTTTCTACAAAAAATGGATTCCCAACTGAATCTTTCCTTGAGCTCATAATTTCTGTTCCAGACTTGAAGAACTAAGTCCATGCTCAAAGCATGATCCTCCTTTAGATACCAGGATTGTGCTCCCTCAGAAAAGAGCCCTTCCTACAAATAGTTCAACAATCCCAGTTTCTGGGAGATCACAATTGGAAATGGCTGATGCCAAAAAGTGAAATTTCTATTAGCTGAAATTATAAAGAATGGTGGGTTTTGGCCAGGGAATGGTGTTTTATGCTCTTGTAGTTCACACTATTCATTGTGGCTGTGATTTATAGCTTGCTGATGGACACAGCCTGGGTATTTTGGTGTTGTACTCTCCCCAAAAAGGCAATCTGTGCCCCAAAGACATGACCTTCTAAATAGAGCAGCCAGACAGGAAGGAGGGGAATAATTTACCCATTTTGTAAAAATTAATCCCCTGGAGTTGTATAATTAATAGATGCAAAATACGCTGTGAGCCTGTGGCCAAGTGGGGATCTGAGCCCAGGTCCCTGCCCAGCACTGCAATCACAAACCCTTCCTTCCCCTATTCACAGTGCATTAGGAAAAGGTCTCTGTGACCTGGAATGATCTTTCAATGACTCACTTCTCAATCTTTCAGCGTCCTCCTGGAGGTGGGGAGGGCTGGGGAGAGAGGCAGAGCTTTGGTTATTGTTGTTTTCCATCTTTTTAATTTGCAGCTACATTGCTTGTTAGTCTAAAAGCAAATTGAGACCAGGCTGAAGGAACCATCTCAGCAATAAAAGCTCTCTGCAGAGACAGACCAAACACTCTGTGAAGGCACAAGCAAGAGGGAAAAATTGGCTGCCTGAGCTAATCAGATGCTCAGGTTGACTTTCAAAGGCAACCCAGTCTCATGCCCTGAAGGGGACACCCCCTTAAGTCCCTACCCCCTCTTCCCATCCATATTTAGAGCCTTTTTCCTGCTCTGGGACCCCGTGTCGGACACAGCTGGGACACCAGATCCATGTTGCACTAGCAGGGATGTTTTGCCAGGTGCTTTGTAAGGTGGGAGAAGGATGCTGGGCTGCTGGGATCAAAGAAGCCCTAATGCTTCCAGGCAGGCAATTTCCTCGTCACAGGGCCTGAGGGAGCAGATCCAGGATCTCCTGAGCAGTGTCTTGGCCAGGAACCCCTTCGTGGCAGTGGACTCCAAGTCTCATGTGTGGGAGGGAAGGAATCAAGTGACATTCTGTGATTTTGGTGGGAGCAGCCACTCTGCAGGATTTATGGCTAAAGGAGAGGAGGTGCTCAGCATCCTCTCCTCCGGAACCCAGCAAACTATCAGTGCTTGATAACTGATCTTTAATACATAAATGTTGAAATTCCCAGCCTTTTCACCGTAACAGGCTGAAAGAGCTGGGGTTGTTCAGCATGAAGAAAAGACTCCAGGGAGATCTCACTGTGAATTTCCAGGACCTTAGGGGGTTTTATACAGGGGAGGGAGGGGGGTATTTTATATGAGCAAATAGTGACAGGACAAGGGGCAATGGTTTTAAACTGAAAGAGGGCAGGTTTAGATTAGGAAGAAATTCTTCACTCAGAGAGTGGTGAGGCACTGGAAGAGGTTTCCCATAGAAGTTGCGGCTGCCCCATCCTTGGAAGTGTTCAAGGCCAACTTGGATGGGGCTTGGAGCAACCTGATCTAGTGGAAGGTGTCCCTGCCTGTGGCAGGGGGTTGGAACTGGATGATTTTTAAGGTTCTCTCCAATTCAAACCATTCTGTGATTCTATAACCACAAACTTGAAGCAAAAACTTGAAGCAAAAACTTGAAGAGAAAAAAAAAGAACAAACCAAAAGTCTGAAAAAATTCACGTGACTCCAGCAGCAGAGACTTTCAGAAAGCCACAAGAGCCATCAGCCATCAGAGCTGGTGACATTGCCTTTAAGTACCTCAGGAAATGTGACCCTGAGATGATGCTCTAGTAGGAACCAGAGTGGTGGTTTATTTGGAAGTTTCCATAGGTAAATAGGGAATATCCAAGCGAGAGGGTGGAGAGAAGACCTGAAGAATCCTTTTAGAGCTCAGCAAGGAATGCTCACTTCCTTGCAGAGCCACCAGCCCCAGCTCTGTGCTGGTACCAGGATCTGCTCCATGGTTGGAGGTTTTCCCCCAGCAGCTGTCTCCTGAACATTGGTTGCATGTCATTAATGCATTTGAGCTTTTCCAGACTTATCTGTACTGAACCTCTCAAGGCTCCCTCACTAAACCCTTCTGTCTAATGAAGTAATTGGATTAATAGGCAAACAGCAAATCAGTGGCTTAATTGATGTTCCCAGGTAAATCAGCACAGGTAGTGCTTATGTTTAAGGGCTGTTTCTGAAGGAAAAGCAGAACTGAATTAAATCCTTTTTGCTGCTTTCTTACAATATCTGAGACTGATGTGAAAGGTTATGATTTTCTCCCCATTTGCCTTCTGTATTAAGAATAATTTTGATCTCTCCTGTCCTGTTTGTATGTGCCTCACACCCCTGGAGATAACACGGGTGACTGGAAAAGTGATGGGGCTGTAATATTGAACACTGAGAAGTGTGAAGGGACTAATATTTAGGGATGGAGGATTTTTTTCTTAGCCCTGGTTTAATTTGCACTCTTCATTTACCTGCATGTAGCTGAAATGCCTCTTGGATGGTTGAGAGGAGAAGCACTTTTGCTACAAACCCACTAGAGGCTCTTTGTTAAGGGCTGTGCAGGCATCAGGAGCTTCTGCCTTTGACCTCCCAGAGGAATATTTCCCCAGGGAAGAAAAAGCTCCCTGCCACCCTGTTCTTCCTCAGGATTAAAAAGGCAAAGAAAATAAATCCTATATATTAAAGAAATGCTGTTAAAAGGAGAAAAAAATCCTCCAGGCTTTTCTGATTTCCTTTCTAGCTCACTCTCAGAGACTGTACCTTGTCCAAAGGTGTTTTAGATCAGGAGAAGTTGTGGTGTCTTGTCCTTTCAGAGGCTCTGGATTCCACCATTGGAGCTGGACCCTTGTGCTCCACCACAGACACTGCTCTCAGAGGGAGGGACAATGAGGAACAGGAGGGGACAGTGGAGAAGAGAACCACGTGTGTGTGAGTGGCCTGGAGGAACTGGTTTATGAGCTGAGATCAGAGACAGCTGAGCAGGGCAGAGCAAGGACGGGGGAAGGTCCTGGAAAGCTCCTCCTCACAGGGATTTCTTCCTCCTCAAGAGCACAGCAAGACTCTTTGGAGAAAGAGTGGGATACCAGAATTGTCTACCTAGAGGTTTCTTCTGAACTGTGGGACAGCCTCCATTGTTTTTCGGGACATTTAAAACAGGTCAGGGTGGTCCAGAGCCTGCGTTAGGGAGGACACAGGCAAAGCTGGCGGGCAGCCCTGCATCCTTTGGATTTGGAGCAGGGTTATTCTTGGAGCTCCTTATCCCATGACTGAGGGGAATGCAGTCCCTGATCCAGGGGATCATTTAGAACCTTTTCACAGGTGTCCTGTTGCCTCTGTTCCCTGCATACAGTCCACGCCTCTGGACTCACGGTGGCAGCAACGTGCTGCGCAGAGCACAGCCAGGCACAAGGTGGTGACTTCCCCCACCCAGGAATTCAGCCTGGAACATCCCGGCCCTTCCTTAGGGCACATCGACTGGCGACGCTCAGAAGGCCCCCGGGCCTGTCCCAGGGACCTCACTACAAAGCTGGGGTGAGGAGAAATCCAGGCTGGGCAGGAGATGGGACTTTGCTTCCTCGCTACAAGCAAAGTCACCATCAAACGCAGCATTTTTGCAGTGGAATCCCTCCCTTTTCCACGATATACCCAAGGGGTTCCTGTCGTTTGACCCCTGCTTTTTTTTTCCCAGATGCTTAACTAAGGCAGTGGGTTGTTTTGTGTGGAGAAGACCTTGGAGAAATGTTACATTTGGGAGCTTCACAGCAAAGGGACGTGAACATCTGTGACCAAGCCCCTGCTGCACCGGCACCTCGGCTTTGGCAAGGAAGAGGGTGGGTCCTTGGTTCAACAGGAGAGGGCAGCAACACCCTCTGGGTTTGGTCTGACTGCACCGTGAGCTCAGTTTGTCACAAGTCCTTTAAGGTTTGTGCTCTGCAGCGCCCAAGCAGCTCTGTCAGGCGGACCCCAGAGAGCATCTCCCACCACCGTCCAGCACCTTCTTCCACCATCCTCCTGCACACACCTCCTGGCTGCCACAGTGGTGGGACCCACTGCCACCAACCTTGGGAGGAGAAGAAAGATGCTGGGGACACAGGAGACTCGGTTTCTGGTCCTGAATTCACCATTAGTTTTTTTATCTGGCCATGCACGTGCTGTAAAACCTTTCCCAGTATTATCTGTGAGGACTGGGAGCTGCCTTGGAGAGCTGGAATTGGAGTTTGGGAAGGGTTTGGGCGGTGTTTTGCACGAGGCAGGAGGGGCTGTGTGAGGACTCCAGGCAGCACTGGAACAGAACAGCATTAAATAATAATAATAATAAAAAATATCAACAGGTTTCCTTCCATCTGATCTGTTGTGAGTGTTTGCCTAGTTGTGTGCTGGACCAGTTCAAGACATTAACCTGCCTGAAAGCCAGTTTTTTTTCTGGTTGGGTTTATTTTATTCCCCTTTAGAGACCTGAACTGGCACACTGAGCTGTTGTGCAAGGGCCAGACTGACACCAAGGATGAGGTTTGAGTGAGGAAGGGGCAAGGTCAAGGCATTTTTAGACCAGTTCAGGTGGTTTTGTGAAACCACACTTTCACAGGGCTGGTGTGCTGCTGCCTGGGGTCAGATCCAACTGTTTGCTCATCCCTGGATGCTCAAGTGAAAAGACAACCCCACAACTGAGCTGACCTGGTTTTCCCTCCAGATAATGGTGTCACAAGCCATCAGTGACCTCCCACGCACCAGACCTCTCCCCCAAAAGTCCTGCAGAGGTTTCCCAACTCCTCCTTGTGAAGGAGCCTTAAATCACAGCCAGCAGCTCTCACAAACTGCCCATTGATTTCTGGCAGCTTGTGAATGTGGCAAGTGGCACGGAGTTGATACTGCAGATCCATAATTAATGCTTTGTGATCCCAGATCTGAAGGCCCTTTCACAGGCAGAGGGACTGTTAAACTGCCCCTGAAGATGAGGGATAGAGTCGCGGAAGGGATTAACAGCCAAGCCAGTAATGAGCTCAGAAAAAACACAGGCACAGGAGATGAAAAAAATAATCTGTGAGTGAAAAACATTCATTTATGAAGTGCTCTTTTGCAGAAGGCTGGTGCTTCTGAAGCCACCTAAAGCACAGATATTCTCATTGCTTGTTTGCCTCTGAAAGCCTGAGTCAGACAGTTTGGAGCCCAGAATTCCCAGGATGGGGTTCAGCCAGATCAAGTTTGGTGGCTGACGTGCTCTATCCAGACAGCACAGCAGTGACACTGCTCTCCAGGCTGATGGATCTATCCCTGGGATTCTCATGTTAAGAGGGTCCCAGGGATTTTTCTTGTGTGTTTGGACAGATGGGTGGGTGGCTCTGGCTGGACAGTGGGATAAGGGAATAAAAGGAACTGGTGCAAGGAGCTGAGTGAGGACCCAGCACTTGGATGAGCATGAAGGTCCTTTATCCAACTCCTTCCTCCTGGTACCTCCCTGCCCAGCACAGATTGGGTTGGAACTTGTTTGTTGGGAATGTCTGTCTGGAAGAGCTGTTCCCTGACGCTTTTGTTTCATCCTGCTCTGTTCTCAAATGCTGCTCTGAGAGCCCACCCTGTGGCGTTGGCACCCACTGGGAACCCACCCACTGTGGTGCTGGTGCCCACCTCGAGTAGCTGAGGGGTCTTTTGGGGTGTCCTCTCCTTCCCAAGAAGGATGGAACTTGGTAGTGTGAGGTCTTTTCAGGCCTGGGTATATTCCCTGGGACTTAAGCAGAAAACACATAAATAAATAATATAAAATAGATAAATAAACAACATAGACATGCATGTAAAATAAATAATAAAATAAATATATATATACATATAGAATTGTTTAAAGGTAACAATCATAAGTTTCTCATGTGGGCTGGGGAAAAAACAAAGAGCCAAGGGGGAGGTTTCAAGGACAGATGCAGCCTGTCTCCCTCTTAGGAATATTGTCTGTCTACACATCTTGAAAAGGAGGGATTTATATCAGCTGGAACCTATAGGTAGATAAAGAGCCCACTTCAACAGGAAAAAGGAGCCATTATCCATAGCATAGTTAGCTTATGGGAATGAAAAAAGAGCATTTGGAGAAAATATCTGCCCATTAAATATGAAGTTAAGAGCTTGGCTTGAGTTCAGAAGGGGAAAAAAGGCTTTTGATTAACCAATAAAGCCAATGGTGATGTTGAGATTATTCAGGGCTTATTGCTTTTATGAAAAGGGGGAAAAAAAGGAAAGGAAAAAAATGAAAACAAAAAAAAAAAAGGAAGAAAGAAAGAAAGAAAAGACAGTCTGTTTTACATTTGCTGGGACTGCAGTAGATTGCTCTTGCCAGGGTAATAAACAGGAGCTTGGATCTATCATGCAAGGCTGGTTATGAAGAGGGAAATACGTATCTCTTTGGGTTTTAAAATGGTCAGAGGTATTTTAGCTGACAGTTCACCCTCCTGATGCCTCCGTGGAGGGAAGATTGACTGCCACGGCCTTGTTTGTGGTTACTTAATCTCAGTGCAATTCTTCTCCTTGATGGATCAATGCGAGGCCTTCAGCTCAGTTATGACATTTAGATGGACCCATTAGAGAAAATCAAGAGGAGAGTGATCCCAGGGCTCCCTGTCCATGAGGAAAGGTGGAGGAATTAGGAGTGTTTCATCCATTGAGGAGAGAGCACGACACCACCTTTCAATCTGCCGAAGAATAGCACAGAAAGGAAAGGAATGTGCTTTTCTCCATGGGAAGCTCTACAGTACAATCAAGGAAGTTTCAAATGAAGATCTGGGAATCATATCCTAATGGGACACTGGGTGAGATGGTCTGGGAGAGACTGGAGTTATCTCACAGCAGGTTAGGTTCACACCAGTCTGGAAGAGCCCAGGCAGGATTGAGGCTTGGCACTGCATGGTAACACATCTCAAGGTTCTTCCAAGACTTAATTATCAGAATCAAAGCTGTAGATGGCATAAAATTTGGAACATTATGCCTTTAAAGGGATTTAAAAATAGGATACAACACTGTAACGTGTCCTGCTCATGCCTCTCTTACGGCAAAGCAAAGTTGCTGCTTCCTGGATGTGAACATAATAAAATGCAAGTGAGAAATACAGGGAAATAATTTTAAAGACTCATTTTGAGACTATCAGAATAACCTGTAAAAGGAGCCACTGCATTCCTCACACCCAAGGGACCATGTGGGCTGTCCTCTAATCAAAAATGGATGTAGAAGGAAATTCTGGACAGATCAACATGGTTTATGCAAGAAGCAGTGACTGTGATTTCCTGCTACAGGCAATGTAGCAGCTCATAGTGGTCTGAAAGGTCCTTTCTAGCCTTGAATTATTCCCTGTTCCACAGAGTCCATCATCAGCCAGGGCTCTCTTTACTCTGAAAACATCCATCACACAGAACTGGACTCTGGCCATGCCCCCTTTGCAGGCAGGACTTGGCTTTCTCTGGCAGATACCCACTACAATTAGGATTTCTTAAGAAGAAGGATTCCCTTCTCTGGTCCTTTGGCTGAAACCTGATGGGATTTCAGCTCTGAGTTCCCTCATTTCAGCATTTTTTTGGTCTGAATGGAAATGCATTAGGCCTCTTCTGAAGTGACTGTGTGTGAGCATCCTATGAGACCCAAGCAGGGCCCTAATAAAAGCTTTAGGAACCAGGACAGATTAAATGAGAAACAATCACTGCAGAAACCCAGTTTGCCTTGTCTGAGGAATAGAAAAGAGGGAAAAAAATGGCCCAGTTTTCCTTGCTTTTCACCTGTCAGCACGAGAGGACAACTCTCTAACAGAAGTTCCTGGCTGTTTGTCCCACAGCTCCACAATACCTGTGCCCCTGGGTGTTTTGGAGGCATCATTCCTGAAAATAGACACACCTTTTCCACAAGAAAACTCCCATGGGATACCATCAAAAAATGGTGGTCCATTGCTCAGCTCAGTCCTCCTGGCTCCCCATAGAATTGTAGAGACATTGAGGTTGGAAAAGACTTCTAATATCATCTAGTCCAACCATTAACCCAGCATTCCCAAGGCCACCACTAACCCATGTCCCCAAGTGTCACATCTACGCATCTTTTAAACACCTCCAGGAATGAGGTGACTCCACTACTTCCCTGGGCAGACTGTTCCAATCCTTGATAACCCTTTCCATGAAGAAATTTTTCCTAATATTCAATCTAAACTTTGCTGGTGCAACCAGGTTGGACTTAATGATCTTAGAGGGCTTTTCCAACCTTAATGATTCTGGAATTCTATGATTGCATTCCTCTCATCCTGTCCCTTGTTCCCTGGGAGCAGAGCCCGATCCCCACCTGGCTCCACTCCCCTGTCAGGGAGTTGCAGAGCCAGAAGGTCCCCCCTGAGCCTCCTTTTCTCCAGGCTGAGCCCCCCCAGCTCCCTCAGCCCCTCCTGCTGCTCCAGACCCTTTCCCAGCTTTGTTCCTTTTCCTGGGCAGGATCCAGGCCCTCAATGTCTTTCTTGTAGTGAGGGGCCCAAAACTCAACTCAGTATTTGAAGTGAGGCCATGGAATATCATGTCCCAGCCCTCAGCATTTAAGAGCCTCCATTTACTGGTGAGTGACTGGTGGGATGTGGGACTAACCCAAAACCCTGCAGGAGAGGCTCCACTGCCTTCTGCCACTGTCATATCATCATCCACCACATCATGGGAGAGACTCACAACCCCTCAAGGAGCAATCAAGACCTCCAGGAAGACTGTGGTACACCCAGGGCATCCCTCCTGTTGCCAGCATGACTCCATTCCCATCCACTCAATGCCATGGAAGGATTTCAGCTTGACCTCCTGGGCTGGATGCTGCATCCCATTCCCACTGCCCCCAGTCTCCCTCTAATCTCTGCCTGCCTTCCCAGTGGTTCCCTCCAGCCATCAGCAGAAGCAGGGGCTGTGTGTGCTGGTGGATAATTAGAGTGCTGCAGGGTGCTTAGTATGCAGGGAGTGACTGTGCTTTGCTCAGGAAAAAAAAAGAGAAAAAAGAGAAAAAAAATAGGCAACTGAAAAAAGCCCATTTGCCCAAGCAAAAGAAAAACACTTTTTGCCACTTGTTCCTCTGCTTCCCTGGGAAAGTCAAACCCCAGTACAAAGGCACTTCTGGCTGCCATGGGAGAGGTATCTGGGGAAGGATTACCAGGCATTTTTTGGCCCCATAACATGGCAATGCTCTCTGCTGATGGCTGCAGAGGGAATGGTTCTATCCCTCACCTGCTGCCATAGAGGAGCCTGCAATGAAGCAGGGAGGGGCAGGTCCTGTGCTTCCTTCAAAAGCAAGGGCTGTGTTAGGGTCTGATGGAGCTGAGATGTTCCAGGTTTGCACGTTTAGGGCCAGTTGTGCAATGCAGACATGATGCCCTCTCAGTGTCCTTCATCCTACCTGTGATGGGAGCCAGCTCTGATGAACCTGGGGTGGGAAGCAGAGCTCAAGCAGGATCCAGACACAGTGCCAGGGGTCCATAAGGGAACATCTGTGGCCTCACTCTTCTTCAGGAGATATCCAGGGAAACCATCTCTGGTTCAGTCTGCTCTGTGCCTCCATGATGAGAGGGGAGAAAGCAGGAGAGGCTGCTCACCAGGGAGCATTTCCAGAGCAGATGGTAAGCACAAGGCTGGAATCTGTGTGGATGCCTGTGTTTAGGCAGGGAAGAGACACCTGATCCTTGGCCAGCCCAAAGCAATTACCACCTGCCTACCTCCAGCCTTCAGTTTGCAATGCCCACGGTCCTTCCCTATTCCCATCAGACACTCCAGCATAAAACTTGGAACTTTCCACTAAAAGTGGTGGCTTTTCGGGTGGAGGTGGAAGGGTTAAACTTCTTCCTTTGCCTAAACCATATGGACAAGGCAATAATTGTAACAGCAGAAATTACAGCGGCACTCCAGAGTCTCAGGCACAGCACCTGGCACACAAAGGCAGCAGGAAGCACCACCCACCTGAAAACCCAGGGGGACAAGAGAAGGGGAGGAGAAAAGGGACATCCTCCTTCCTAAGGCACACAGGGGGTCAGGATGTGCTCCATGAGCAGGCTGTGGCAGAGCTGTTCCACACCACGGCCTGGTTACAGCCTTATCCCTGGGGCTTTTATCTGCAGTGCTCAGCTCCTGACGTGCTCTTTGTCTCCAACTCAGTTCACCCAGTGTGAATCAAACCTGGGGACAGCCATGGGAAGACACTGAGATGTCCAGCAGTGTTCTCACAGTCCCAGCAAACCTTGGGAGATCTCAGGGTTCTTTGGTATCCTCAAGAAACCAGAACATGCAGATAACACAGGCCAGGAAAAGACCTTATCCCACTTCCCTGTGCCACGAGCCCACCAGAGCTCTCCCAAAATGACCCACTGTCTCTGTTGATGTGGTGAAAATGCCACTACTCAGGATTCCAAATTTCTGCTTATCCTGTCATTTCCCATTTTCAGATATATCCAATTATCTCTTAGAAGTTTGACCACTTAACACTGGCAATGAATGGCAAAAATTTGATGACCTGATGTCCTGGAAGAGGAAAGGACACACTGTGATACCTGATGAAAGCCATGGGGGAGGACAGTGAATGCAAGCAAGGCATGGAGAAGGATGTGGATCTAAACTGAGGAAGTGCCTGTGAGGAGCCTGGGCAGACCCACCTTCAGGACAGAGACATCTTGGACATAAGGAAATGCAGCTGTAATGGTTTTCCTTTCTTTTCCATTCCAGGTAAGGCTTTACAAAGTGCATGAAGGCAGCAAAGATGATGTCTGTCTGGAACAACCAGACCTTGCTTTTTGAGGAAGTTTGTATCACAGAAGGGTGTAGACTTCATCAGAGAGAAAAGTTGTCAAGAGGTGAATTAAAACACTTCCTCCATCGCTGAAGAGAGGATCTCCTCCACTTTGTAAGGTGGGAGCACATTTCCAGCAGGCAATGGCTGAAACATCAAATGGGATGTCAGTGCCCCTGGGCTGGCCTGGCCCTGCACACTGAGGTGTTGTTTTGGACATTTTTTGGTGTTCAGGACCATTCCTTCACTGCTGGTGGGTTTTTTTTGCCTCTTGACTTCAGTCACTGAAGAAGGCAGTACTTATCTCACCAGGCAAAATTCAAAGCAAGTAGATGGAGTGAGAGAGATAAATTACTTTTCCTGAATAAACTGTATTTTCCTGAATCAAATATCCCCATGTCTGGTAATGTCAACTCTGAATCCAGCCAGACTTGCCTAATTGGAGATGGAGCAGCAGGCTGGGTGTGTTTCAGAATTACATATTTGCTAATACCCAATCTCCTGAGACAAAAAGTTCCTCTGGTGAATCTGGGACTTTGTGAAAAAAAACCAAAACAATTCCCTTGGCTTGAACTGTGCTGATGGTCTGACTGATTCACTGGGAAACTCTCAGTCCTTGCATGGTGGGGCCAAATTTATATCAGTCCATCCCACCAGAGTAGGTTTAGAAACCCTCAGCTGTTTCTTTCCTACTCTGGAGAGCCCTGTGCTACATAATCCAGCCCAACTCACTCCTCAGACTTTCCCTGTGTGGGACTGCAGCTGATTTCTAACCTGTTTCCAGCAGTTTGGTGGCAGTTTCCTTCCCTCACAAGGTATTGCTTTGAGCTGTAGGTTTGCTGTCCAGAAGTCCTTGATCTTGGGGAAGCAGAAGCCTGTCCAATCTAATAACCCCTCCAAGCCTTTCCAATCTAATAACCCCCCAGATCCCTCATAAATGTTCCCTTAACAGCAACCAGCTTCTCCTGTGCTTTGATGCAGAAATTGGCTTAATTCATGTCAGCTGCTGAGAGATTGATTTTGGGTGTCTGGTTCTGTCCTGGGGAGGGGCAGGTTAACCCCTTCTCTGTGGAGACCTCAAGGCACCCTGCCATGTGTGCTGGTGGGAGGCATTACAAGGGAGAAGGGATGTCTTCCAAGGGGAGGAGGTACAGGCTGCTGGAGATGATGGGCTGGCAAAGCCAACCTGCTTGTAGCTGTGGATAATGACACTGAGGAGTGCCTTGACCTTCTCCTGAGGATCCATAGGTGCAAGAGGGAAAGTGAAGCACAAGGTCCCTTTGTGCCCAAGCCATCCACAATGTCCTGGTCTATGGGGACTGGCAACCAGCTCCCCTAGATGGACACCAGGAGATGTTTATGCACACTGGTTACACCTGAATGATGGATTCCTTGGTGCAACTCCTGATATTGGTGTGTCCCAGGTAATACTGTGTGCTAGGAAATGTTGTGTATTAGGACATATCATGTATTAGGAAAAGGTTCTTCTTTCTCCCAGAGGATGGTCAGGCACTGGAATGGAGTCCCCAGGTGAGTGGTCACAGCACCAAGACTTACAGAGTTCAAGAAGCATTTGGACAACGTTCTCAATTTGGAAATGCTCAGTGGTCTCTATTTGGACCATATCCTGGTGTGACTTTTTGGGTTGTCCCGTGCAGGGCCCAGGAGTTGGACTTGATGATCCCTGTGGATTCCTCCCAGCTCAGAATATTTCCTGATTCTATAAAGCAAGCTGGACTCAGACTCTTTCAGACCCCACTATTTCTTATGCAAACAACCTCTGGGCTCTCTCCGGAGGGATCTGGGGTTGTTTTCTCTGTAGATCATATCAGTGCAGGGTTGGAGGGGGCTCTCTGCCAAGCCCCAAATCGATGGGACAAGCAAGCTTCCACAGATTCAAAATTCCCTTAAAAGCTACACCCAGCTGTCACCCCCTGGAAGCTGGATGTCCCCAGAGATGACCCAAAGGAGACTCCTGCAGGGAAGTGTTGTGGGTGGCAGGAGAGCTTGTTCTCATGCCCTGCACAGCCCTGCTTCAGAGCCCCAGCCCATGAGATGTGCAGCCATCAGAACTCCTGCTGACATGGTACTGGGGGCCTTAATGGATGGGAAATCCTAAGGGAATATGATGTACCTGTTCTAGGACCCAAAGCCAGCTGTGCCAGCAGCTCCTGTGCTGGAGGAGAGTGGGTGATTCCCAAGCACATCCTTGCTCAGACAAGGGGAGCATGGGCAGACTGATCCCACCCTGCAGCTGACTGGGAAGGTGACTGGGAAATCTTTCCAGTCAAGTTTTCCTCCCTCTCCTTCCCTGCACCAAGGATTGAGTCACAGTGAGTCACTCAGCACCACGGGCAGTTTGTGGCATTGATGTCACTCAGCACATTTTCAATGGGTTTTCCTCAAGCTGAATGTTTTATGGGACATGTGGCACAACAGATAAGGCTGTGAACAGGGATGAAGGGGACTTTGGATTCTTTTCCCTGTGCCTCTGTTCCTTCCTTAACTCAAGATGATTAAGCACCTGTGGCACCCCAGAAGTCAACACTTATGTGTTGAGGGCTTGGGTTCTGGCCCTGCTCCACTGCTGGGATCAGACTGTGTGTGTGTGAGTCCCTGTGTCCCTGATCCAGGGGAATGAGGTGATCCAGGTGGGAAGTGGTGCTGAGAGGTCTGTCACAGGGTGGATTTTGAGGGAAAGGCAGAGAATGATTTTTCTGGTGAAACCAAGGCTTGGGAGTGCAGGATTTGGGCAGTTCTCAGAGGGAGAGGCCCTTCTCAGCTGTTGAAAAGCAAAATTTCTAGTTTAAGCAAGTTTTCTGAGCTCCTGGAGGAGGTAGTGGAGAGACCAATGCATTTTCAGGGAAGGTTTTTGTCCTCCAGCTGGGCTAATAACCTTCTGGTTGTTATAAACCTTCTATCTCCATCCATCTGCTATCAAAAGACCCCAAGTAACTGTTCATCTTGGACACCTACCTTGCTAAATGCTAGAATTAGGTGATGTTGAATATAAAGAGAAAAGGAATTCCTTAAATGAGGAGGGAAGGAGTTATTTCAGTGCTTGAGACCTGCAAGACAATGTGGAACCTTCCTGGGGTGTTAACTCTGGAACCTACTGTTGGAGAAGGTATCATCCAATTAGTAAGAATAAGAGATTCTCAGCAAATTTCCTTCCTCTTTCCTTTTCCTTCTCATTCATCCCTGGCATGCAGCAAAACTTGAGGCAGCTGGTTGCCCTTCCTGAGGATGGCTGGTGTGACTGAAATGAGAACACAGACAGCTTTAGGGCTTCGTATTCTTCTTTTCCTCTGCTCCTCCCGGTCTTGCAGCAGCGAGTTGTTTGAAATCTGTGCTGAAAAACTCCTTTCTCTTTGAACACCTTAACCCACCCCAGCAGCTCTAACAGGCACGTGAACACACACAGAGCTACAATGGCCTTTGTTGCTGTTGCTGTTGTTTTGATGCTGAACAAAAGTCCTCACTCCCACCCCCCTCCTCACTGTCTCACCTTCAGGATTGTGTGTCAGGAATCAATGCTACAGATGTTGACTTAGCCATGGTGCTGGCAGGAAACTTTTAATACATTTCAGATACAACAACAAAGAGCAGATGCCAATTCACAGGGAGGGAAGAGAGATGTTTTGATCTGGGGGTTTTGGAAATGAATTTTCATGCAGCCTTTCTTTCCAATTTTATAGTTTTTTCTTTTCCCTGGAATGCATATTAAATGCTGATAGCCTGTTATCCTTGACCTTTAGAGCCTGTGAATTTGAAAATCCAATTCCCTGTGAAAAGCAATGCATACAATATGGACTTTGAAGAAAATGCCAGTAAGTATGTTATTTTCTTTTTGGCCCTGCAAGGGCCTTCTACCAACAGAGAAAAGGCAAGAGCCCGACTTGGGTGTAATGCAGTCAACAAGAGGAGAGTTTTCCACGCTTTGCAGGCCATGGGTTTTGTTCCCTGAGTACGTAGGAAGGAACATTAAGTTGCTAGGAGAGATAATTCACATTCCCCTTTCTCAGCACTCCAGTTATTGTGCTTTTTAACTCCTCTAGTGCTGCCAGATATGCTCAGAGCACCTTGGTAGAATGTGTCTCTAGATGGGCCACCTGTGTCCTGGTGGGATTATCTTTAAATGCTGATAGAGGATTCTGGGAAAATCCTAATCACTTCTGCTTTCTGATGTGCTGAAAGAGTTCTGGTGACCTCCAGTGGTGTTTGGGACAACCCTTGGAAGCTGCCTGGCTGTGCTGGGAACGTCCCTGAGGAGTTTTCTTCCAGATGATGTGCAGAGAGGTCAGGACATTATTTGTCCAGCTGTACTGGTGGACCTCCATAATCCAGGAAACCCACTGCAGTGCTCAGTTTGCCAGATATTTCCCTTCTCTCATCCCCAGCCACTCACCACCTTTTCAAAACTGCTTTTACTGGGCAGAGGTGCCTTGGCACTTACACACTCTGCTCAGAACAGCACAACTCCCCACTCTCCAGCTTCTGGCCAAGAATGATGGTTACCTTGTTTTTAAAATATCCCATGTTTCTGTATGGAAATAAGCTGGGAAGGGTGTTCAGGAACAGTGTTAAACTCATAAGTATGTTTACCAAAGGCAGTTGGATTGCAGTGGGGTTGGTAAGCTGGGAAATCCAGATGTTTTAAGAACATACCAAAATCAAGGAACAAAAGTCGGAGTTTACAGAAGAATTCTTTACTGTGAGGGTGGTGAGGCCCTGGCACAGGTTGTCCAGAGAATCTGTGGATGCCACATCCCTGGAAGTGTCCAAGGCCAGGTTGGATGGGGCTTGGAGCAACCTGGTCTAGTGGAAGGTGTCCCTGCCCGTGGCAGGGGGTGGAACTGGGTAATCTTTAAAATCCTTTCCAACCCAAACCATTCTATGATTCTATGAGCTTCCATTCCTGAAGAATCCAGGCATGATCCCATTGCTTTCCAGGCTGTAGGCTCTTAGCAGATCCACGGGACTTCTGCAGCCTGAATATTTGAAAAGCTGATCTCTCTTATTCTCTGGGGACAGGAGGACAGGCAAGGTGGCCCTTCACCATCACTGAGCACCACGAGGCTTGGATGCTTTCACTGAGAAAGGGCTGCAGGAGGAACTGGAATTACCCCTGTGTGCAGGCACTGCAGCCCAGGACTAAGGCAAAACACAAATTCTTTGGGATTAGCTTCTCTAATTTTTATAAGGAAGCCAAACTTTGTATGAAATCCAAAGGCTGGAAAGTCACGTGGAGCAAAACTCCCCAAAGTCAGGAGCTTTCTGAATCATTTTGCTGGCAGCTAAACTCTGCCTCAAACAAGACACGGCTCCTAAGTCTCTTTTTGCATCTGAACCTTTTTTTGCACACCCAGATTCAGGCAGAGAGCCTTTGGTGGAGCAGGAGGGGAAAGCAGGTCTGTCAGACTCCAGGATGGGCCTGTCATGGGTGGACACCTCGCCGCTGGCTGTGCTGCCTGTGAGTGGCATGAAATGAATCTTCAAAGAGCTCTGTGGATCCTCTGCCCTCTCTCATCTCAGTGGTGGGCAGCCCCTTGGTCTTTGCTGGCAGACAATGTCACTGCAGGGTGGTTGGCACACACAGATATGCTGTGCCATGCTTGGCTTTTCTGATTTTCTTTTTTTTTTTTGCCTTCCCCTTCTTATTTTTTCCCCCACTCTTTTTTTTCCTTCTAATTTAGAGCTCTAGATTAAATTCAACTTAATTAGAAGGATTATACATCTTATAAATTTAATATTTAATATGCAAGCATAGGCTTTTATTAAAGGTGTCCTAGGAGGAATGGTAATGAGCTATTGCACAATAAATAGTTGGACGGAAATGAGTGTGATAAAGGAGAAAGGAACTGGAACTTGTGGAGAAAGGGAGGGGGAAAGGGGATGTGAATGCTTGGGAAACATCTCTGGTGGCTGCTCAGAGTGCTGCTGTCATCTCTCTGCTGCTCACACAGTGACCCTTCCAAAAGCAAGAGGAATTTTCCTTCAGCATAGGCAGGAGAAAAGATTTCAGAGGCTGGGGAAGGACATGCGGAAGGTCAGGAACTGGAGATCTTTGCAAAGAGGAGAAACTCCATCGTGGGGTCCTCTCTGAAAACAACTTGAAGGACTTGTGAACTCAGTGCCTCCAGAGCTGCTGGAGGGGGCACCTTGGGTCTGTTTTGGAGTCTGTTTTGCCCATCAGGAGCAAGAGCCAGGGCCCAGCTGTGATGTGCAACGTGACAAGAAGACCTTGCTTGGGGAATTGGAACATCCCCTTAGGCTGGTCCTGTTGTACTTCACATCTGTTTTTTCAGGGGCCATCCACTCACCATGCCAAGAAAGGGAGCTGGGTGATGGAGGGATGGATCCTGGTGTACCTCCAGGCAACCTGGGACAGAACTGAGAGCCAAAGTGGGATTCACCTCATCAAATGTCTCCAGCTTGTGAGCTGGCACTTGTGTTCCCACCATAGACAAGAGGGATCTCATCAATACCATCAGCAGGATGAGGGTGTGAGTCACTGGGCCACGTGGAGGTGTTTGTTTTAGGATGAGACAACTGGCACTGTAAATTCTGCACAGGTGACTTCTCTGGTGACTCTGGTGACGTTTGTGCTGGTAAATAAAAGGGGCCAGAATTTGCTCTGCAGCCTTGAGGGCAAAGGGACCAGTTTGACTGAGGCTGTGAGAGCAGCAACAGGTCCCTTCACCTGTGTCAGGAGGCTCAACAACGAACCAGAGTGGACACTGTAGGCTGGTGATTGGTGCCATGCCCAGTCCCAGTTTGGTTCCTAGGACAGAGAAAGCACTGCCCAAGCACTGTTGCCCACACTGAAGGCACTCAGATGAATGTTTCCCCTCCTGTCAAATGATCTTCACCACAGATTTTTTTCAGGGACTGGCACAGGCTGCCCAAGGCAGTGGTGGAGTCACCATCCCTGGAGGTGTTTAAAAGACAAGCAAATATGGCACTTGGGGACATGGTTTAATAGTGGGCTTGGCAATGCTGGACTTGATGATCTTAGAGGGCTTTTCCAAGCTAAATGATTCCATGATTCCATTCTTTCTGAGTGCCAAAGCAGAGCTAAGTGAAGGCACATCTGGGAAAACAGGCCTGGGAAGGTGCTGTGGCCCATCAGTCCACCTTAAGGAGTGTCTGGTACCAGGGTGGGGAAAGAAGATACCAGCAGGTAATTGGGGGAGCACTGGGAAAAAGCTGGAAGTATTTGGTGGATGGCTGGGAGTTGGGTGATGCAGAAATGGGTTCTGGTGTATTTTGTGCAACCTGGTAGAGAACTGGGCACACCATGGTCTGTTGGGGTAACTGAGATGGGGAACCAACTGACTGATGATTCTGTAACTCAGAGAACCTCTGGGGTCAACATTCTGCTGAGTCTTGAAAGGCCAGTGGGAGAAGAAGGCATCTCCTCCTGGAAGTGAATTCAACCTAAGGCTTTGGGCAGTTGGAGCATCCCATTAGGGTGGTCCTGTTGCACTTCATATCTATGTTTTCAGGGGCCATCCTATTACTGTGCCAAGGCCCTTCCCTCCCACTCTTCCAGATTATTCTCAACCAGATTAAATCCCCTTCAGCACTGCCTGTGTGAATTCCTGTATGGGAAGCTGCTCTCTGGAAGGTGTATCTGAACTCAGGTCTCCTTGCCCACCCTCAGGATTCATCTCCATGTGTTTTGATTTGGCTCCTAGGGATGCACAGGATGGAGATAAATCCTGCACCCATGTGACAGGTAAACAGGCTTCAGGGCTTGTGCAAATAAACACCTTTTTGTTTCCATCCAGGGTGGAAAGCCTGGGAATTAAGGAGCCATGTAAATGCACAGTTTTAGGCCCTTTGGGTTTATGCAACAGAGCTGGCAAACAGCTGGAGCCAACTCTGGTTGCTCTGGTCAGCAAACAGGGCAGTTTTTATCTCCACAGATGGCCCCCCATGCCTGGTATTTGTAATTACAAGCAGGGATTATGCAGGAAGGAGATGGAATCAACTCTGAAAACCCAGCAGGCAGCAGGGGAGCTCAGGCACAGGCTCCTCCTGATGGAGGCACAGATAGTACCAAGCTTGGGGTGCACATGTCAAACCTTCGGTGATCCTGACAGAGGGATTCAAGCCGGGAGGAGGGAAGGGGGAAACATCTGATTAACATTTTTGATGCATGCCCAGGGCTAACATGGTGTGCTAATGAATACTGGTGTAGCAGCAAAGCTTTCTTAGTGCCCTCTGCCCTGAACATCCTCCCAGTAAAGCCGGACATGGACAGGATTTAACTCCTACTTTTTAAGTAAAGCTTTGGAGCACAGGTTGGAGGGAGAAGTGCTCTTGCTGAGGGCAGAGCGTTGCAGGAAGATGGAGGAAGGAAAGCTCCCGTTCTCGTGACTGGTTTCCCATTTATCATATGAATAAAATAATTAGAGCACCTGGCACCCCAAGGTGGATATGTGGTGGCAGGGGATGTCTGTGTGGCTGGTTTGTTATCCAGCAGTTCCAGGAGTCCTGCCATTTCCCAGTAAAAGGACCCATGCTGCAGTGCTTGGGAATGCTGGGCACTGAGCACGTGCTGCTGGGGGGGCAGGATGAGGAAGAGATCAGAGCTGGAAACTGTGCAGAGACACTGGGGTGGGAAAGGTGCAGGGACCCTTTGGAGACACAGCAACAACCTCTCCATGTCCTTGGGAAGGTGGGATGGTGGAGTCAGCAAAGAATCCTCCCAGGCACCAAGACCAGCCTCCAGCTTTGGGAGGAACTTTATCTCCTCCTTTCCCTGAAGGAGAGCAGTGGGAATGTCAATCCTTACTCATACCCTGAGGGTAAAACAAGGACAAATCCCTAGTGAAGCTGTAAGTTGTTCCTGCAGATAGCCAGGAGTACTTGAACGCCTCAGAATTAGCAGGGCTGTAGAAAAGGGATATCCAGACCTTCCCACAGAATATCTGCCATGGCTGATGAGGTTATTATGGTCAACTAAAAGAACAGGGCCCTGTGGGACCAGACACTGCACAAACCCAGAGCAGGAAGATGCTCCTTGTCTTCAGGCAAGAAGACATTCCCTTGATATGAAAACACCTGGGGAGCTGCAGCCTTGGCAGGGGATGAGGAGATCAGCCCATTGTGGAGAGCTACAGCAGGCTGTGCCCCTTTCTGGGCTCCAATACACCTCACAGGGACACCTTGCCCTCCAGGCAGCAGCAAATCCTATCCCTTTCCCTTTTCCTTTCTCTTTCCCTTTCCCGTTCCCTTTCCCTTTCCCAACCTTCCCAAACCTTCCCTTCCCAAACCTTCCCATATCTTCCCTTCCCAAACCTTTCCACTTTCCCTAACCTTCCCTTTCCAAATCTTCCCAAACCTTCCCACTTTCCCTCACCTTCCCTTCCCAAATCTTCCCAAACCTTCCCACCTCCCCTAACCTTCCCTTCCCAAACCTCCCCTTCCTCCCTTCTCCAGCACAAAGTGTTGTGTCCCGCCTGACTGGGAATCAAAAGAGTTAGAAAACATGGTTGATGACTCTCTGTTATCTCTCTTTATCAGGAGAGGGAAAATTTATCGTAAAAGAAAAGGGAGGAGAGAGAGAGGGAAGATAATATTTGGGTCCAAACTGTGTTTGCAGTTTTTCTGCATCGTCTCCTTTTCTGAAAGCATCCAAACAAGACAACAGGAGCTGATGATTCAATAACACTCAGGGCCAGGAGACAATGGGGGGAAGAAAAACAACAAAGCGAAGAGGGTTTTAATAACCGTTTATTGAGGCTGTAATTAAATTTTGGTGTCTGTTTGGAAAACAAGAATCTCATTTTGTGCCTGCCCCCGTCTCCCCACCACATCTGCACCCGTGTGTTCTCGTGGGCAATTACAGAGCCTGCTGTGAGCTGATTAGCAAATACAGGTGTGGCAGGAGCTCTCTCCTGCAAAGGAGAAGGGAGGAGGAGAGGGGAGGATGAGGAGCTTTTCCCAAGTCTGGCACCAGCCCCGTGCAGGTGGGGAGCAGGAACCTGGAAACAAATTGTGGAGCTTCTTTGGTGCTTGATAGAGGTGAGGGAAATGTGGGGAGGGTAGGAGTGTGGGGCTGCATCCCTGGTCTCAGTGATTGCCCCTCTGATTTGGCTTGGAGTAGGGATCCAATCCCTGTGGGAAGGCAAAGGGATGCTGAACACCAGCATGGGAGTTGTGGCACCAAGGGTGTTACAGTCTATATACATTCCATGTGAGCTAAAGAAACTTTTGATGTGGCTAAAGAAGCTTTTCATAGTCATGTGCATAATGACACATAACAGGGCATGTGCTCTGAGGCTGAGGGCACAGAGGACAGATATTTATGTCCACATATATGGCCTTTTCCTGTCCTTCATCACATGGCCTGATGGGCTCAGGCAGCGTAAATGTGAGCTCCTCAACCCTGCCAGAGCACTGACCCTCAGGGTGCTGGTGGTATTGGCCAAAGCTCTACCAGGGACTCTGCCTAAAACTGTTTTCCTGGCCTGTGTTTGTACAGGCTTCACATGAGAGGTGGATGCTCTTGTAGAGGGATGAAGGGCACCGTAGAGTCACAGCCTCCTTCCCACATGGAGAGCCACGTCAACACTAGGATAACGTATCTGGGGCCAGAAAATGGGAGACAGAAACATGCAGGTGCTCTCCAGTTCACTGTGCTTTTAGAGAGGAGAATACAGTATTATACTTGGAGCTGCTCTTATCCAGCAACTATCTTTCCTCCCTGTGCTCTCCCAGCCTGATGAAACTCAAGGAATTACCAAGGAAAACTGTACCCTAGCTGGACCAGTGGGACTAAACCAGCGTTTCTCCCTCTCACAATGTGCCTGCAGGGCTCATTGCCTAATTTCTGCCTGCTCCTCAGGAAGCAGAGCAGCAGCACTGCCCTGGCCGCTGCCTGGGAGCCCATCCCCTCCCTGCATTAGCCTGCTAATTGCCAGGAGCGGAGTGGAGGCGCTGCTCCTGCTCCTGATCCCTGCCAGAGTTTTTCCCCGGGCAGAAGGGCTGCGTTCGACCTTCATTTGTATTCTGGAAGCACCACTCACTTAGCAGTATCTCCTGCCATCAATAAACCAATGCAAACAGAGATAAGCCAGATAAAGAGAAAGTAGGTCACTTGTGCAGCACAATGACACCCAGCTCGGTTATTCCTTACACAGCCTCAAAGTTAACTCTCTCTCCCATCATCTCATTTCTTTTGTCTTCCTCCTTTTTGCTTAGAGTTGCCAAGGAGCTGGGACAAGCTATTTAGGCAGATATCAAACCCTCCTCACAGCTCTGCCGTGCACCGGGCTGAGGGCACGTGGAGTTGCTGATGGAAGGTTTGGTGTCTTTCACAAATTCTCTAAACTCTGTGTTGCTTTTCTGCCAATTAAAGTCCTGGAAGGGTGTTTCATGCTGATGGCTGGGGGAAGCTGGCTTTGCTCCTCTCAAGAGCTGCTCTCCTTTGTGGCATCCCTGCCCATGGCAGGGGGTTGGAACTGGATGATATTTAAGGTCCCTTCCAGCTCAAACCATTCTGTGGTTCTATGAAGGACACATATTCTAGATATGTAGTTCCCATATTCTCTGCTGTGTCTCTGGAAATGTCACCCCTACAAATTCTTCACTTAGTATCAGCTCACCTTCAAGCCTTGCTGTTGATTTAAAGCCACAAACTACCTCTGGCAGTGAGATAAGATTTCGTTCCCTGCTGCCTATTATTGACTTCTTCACTGAGAACCCCAAAAGCTGTTTAGTGTCCCATAAAATGTCAGTCTTTTATCATGAGATGACAACATCTTCCTCTTTTTACATCACCTGAGACCACATTTGGGCTGGTAGCACCCAAGTGAAGAGCTTTGTGACTTAGACACCATCACCTGAGTCACCCAGGCACCAAGGTTATCTGTGACTTCATTAACAAAAGATATCACTGCTGCTTGTTGGTCGATGCATAGATTCCAAGTGCTGTTATGAAAGCAGAAGAACCTCTGGAGATGGTTCTAAGACCTTCTAGCCCTGCAAAGAAACATAAGCATTAGCTCAGTCTTGGATGATCTCCAGAAAACAAGACAAGTGGGGATGATTCAGTGCTCTTTTTCAGAGATTTCTGTAAATGCTCTCTTCATTAGCATAAATGCTTGTGGGAAATACATTTTAAAATTTCTCACTGAAGTCTTTGTTCCTGCAAAGAGAGGGCCTAAAGGTGACCCCCATCCATCCAAGAAGACAGAAATGACACCACGGAAGTTATGTGGTGGGTATATCACCAGCTTGAATGGCAAATGATCTCTCCTCTGTGCCAGCTCTGCAGCAGGAAAGAAATTCATTGCAAAATAAAAAGATAAAATAAATAAATCTCAGGAAACAAGAGCCTTCTGCCAGATATTCCACAAGAGGGAAACACAGCAGTACCCAATAATTCTGCAGTGAGCAATCCACCTAGTTCCAAATTGCTGCTGGGAAGCAAGGCACTACTGAGCACCCAGATCCAGGCCTGGGGCTGTCAAGGGTCACTGGCCTGTCTGCAGCACAGTGACCAAGTTCACATGCATTAACCAAAACATTTGTCTTGCTCTCTGATCCTTGCTGAAGGTTGGAACTTCTCCTAAAAGCCTTTGTCCCACCTTTCCCAAGCAGTTGCCCCTTTGGTGTAGTGCCTGAAGAAGGAGGAGCAGAGAAGGACAGAGTACTCACCTAAGGAGATGTCTAGAGGTTCTTATCAAGGCTCTGAAACACTTGTGTGGGTCCTCAGATGCCCCTTCTACTCAGATAGTCGGTTTAAGATCCTTTAAAATACCATCACCCCTCAGGTAATTTCTTAGGCAGAAATCACTTTTCCTACAGTGGCCTTCAGCGTCCCCCCATCTAAATATCTGTATATTTTCTTCAGGGAAGCTCAAAGTACTCAGTTTTTGCAATTACCTCTACCAAGTCATGGTACTGATCAGCTGCTGCCTTGGCTGGGGCTGAGGAATAGTTGGAAGCAGGCAAAGAAAGCCAAGAAAACTGAGCTGAAGGGAGCAGAAGCATCAGGAGCTGAGGGAGCTGTGTTCCTCTAAACCCCTGCAGTCCTCACTTTTAGCAACTTGTTCTAAAATTCTGCTGTTTTTCTCTGCTACTCTCTTTGCTCACCTAGCCAGGCTTGTGCTCCTAAAGATTGCCAGGCATTTAGATCTGGCTGATGGCAAGAACTGGAATAAAATTTTGCCGAACTAACATTTTTTGTCTTAATTTTTCTTTTTCATTTAAATGCAGGTATGAATTAAGGTGGAGGAGCTCGGCTCACTTCCCCAGCCCACCTCACCTGTGGGAATCACATCAAGGTGAGGTGGGGGGAGAGAGGACAACAAGGTTCTTTGGGTTGGGGTGAGAACAGCATGAAAACCCCTACAGCTGCTCCCTGAGGGGATGCCCTGTTCATGGAGGGGCTGTCTCTGCAGCACAGGGGATGAGCTTTGCAGCAAAGATCAACACACAGAGGCCAGAGAGCACTTTCCTCTCTCCTCCAGCTGCTGCAGAACCTGTGAGCAGTTCCCACTGGGTGTGAGCTGAATGCCAAATGCCCAGGGCCAGGGAGCAGCAGAGCCTGCACAGTCACAGGGACACCAAGCTGGGTGGGAGTGTTGATCTGCTGGAGGGGAGGAAGGATCTACAGAGGGATCTGTGCAGGCTGGATCATGCTGGGACCAGTTGTGTGAGGTTCACCAAGGCCAGTGCGGGGTCCTGCCCTTGGGTCACAACAACCCCCTGCAGCTCCAGGCTGGGACAGAGGGGCTGGAGAGCTGGAAAAGGCCCTGGAGGTGCTGGTGAGAGTGGCTGGATATGAGTCCAGGAGGGCAGGAGGCCAATGGCCCTTGGATTGTATCAGGAATAGTGTGTCCAGCAGGAGCAGGGCAGTGCCCATCCCTGTGCTGGGCACTGGTGAGAGACCTCAAATCCTGGGGTCAGTTTTGGGCCCCTCACAACAAAAAAGACATTGAGGAGCTGGAGCGTGTCCAGAGAAGGGAACGAAGCTGGGGAAGGGTCTGGAGCAGCAGGAGCAGCTGATGGAGCTGAGGGGGGCTCAGCCTGGAGAAAAGGAGGCTCAGGGGGGACCTTCTGGCTCTGCAACTGCCTGAGAGGAGGGGGGAGCTGGGGGGGAGGTCGGGCTCTGCTCCCATGGAACAAGGGACAGGATGAGAGGAAAAGGCCTCAAGCTGTGCCAGGGAAGATTTAGATGGGATATTAGGGAAAATTTCTTCACTGAAAGGGTGGTCAAGGACTGGAACTGGCTGTCCAGGGAAGTTATCCTTGGGGGGATTTAAAAGACGTGTAGATGTGACACTTTGAGACATGATTTAGTGGCCTGGCCAGTGCTGAGTTAACAGTTGGACTTGATTTTAAAACTCTTTTCTAACTTAAATGATTCCATGATACCCATAATCTGTGTTTCAAAGGCAGAAGAGGAGCAGGAATGCTCTGGTTCTTGTCTCAGAGGGGTAACATTAGCTTTTCTCCCGTTTTCAAGGAGCTGTGCCTGAAGGACAGGATGGATCTCAGCATGGATGAACTTTCTATTGTGGCCTGTTATCCCCTTAGAGGAGCCATCCCCACTTCTGTATCGGTTGTTTTACTTCTGTAGGTGTTTATCTTCCCATTAAATTTGGCTCTTCCAAGAGCCTCCCTCCGAGTGGGCTCCTGGGCCAGCAGGAATGCTTTGTATCCTCTCTGTAGGCGAAGACACGGAAGTGAGAGGATGCATCTGGCTTCACATCCCCTTCCCTCTGCTTCCTTGGCTTCATGGCTGGGTAACCACCTGCACAGGAATTAGTCAGATGACCTTCTGCCTGAAGTCTCTTTTGAAGCACCAGACCCATTCACCAGCAGAGGTCAAGTGACTCGTGGGGAGCTGGGACAAGAATCCCTGATGTGCCAAATTCTCTCCATCCACTCAAATCCAAACCTGCTGCTCCCACCACGTTTGCCATTATCAAACGCCCCAGGAGGCAGCAGGGAACCTTGTCCTGCCACATCCCAGATTTGGTACTGGATCATCCCTGCATCTCGTTCATCTGTTCCCGTTCTCTCCAAGGCTGTTTGGAAATCAGGCTTTGCCGGCTGCACGTGCCCAGTCTGGCAACAAAACCTCCTCCAGAAGCTCTCCCATATTCCTTGTATGTTAATGTGACCCTGATGGCCTCATTAGTTTTAATTTGTTTGGCCATCAGATTTAGATGATTTAGATGAGTATTCCAGTGATAACGCGAGACCTGGAGAGAGCAAACAGTGACTAATTAATGCAGTGAAAGTTCCTGCCTGGAGTGGCTGTGGAGGAGGAGGACGGTGCTGGAAGGCAGATTTGCACGCACCTGGACACTACTGGCCACAGCCACTGATTCCCAGCTTCTGCAGAGCCTCAGAGCTGGTAAACAGCATCTGCATCCTGACCTGGATGGAGGTCAAAGAAACCTCCCAGACACCCCCAAGGCAGGGGCAACACCTCAGCTGGCATGAAAAGCACAGAAACGTAGGGATGGATCCAAAGGGTGCTGATGGAGGTGAAATGACTCACTGCCCAACTTCACTGGGTTCAGACAAATCAGTTTAATAGGCTCTGAGGGGAACTGCTGGTGTTAGCCAGCATTCTGCTTGTCAGCACAACAGAGGCAACCTGTACCTTCAAGTGCAAATGTAGGTGTGGATGAAGGAGCCCCAAGAGGATGGGGTAGTGACCAAAGCCTATTTTTGACATTAAAAGATATTCCCAGTAGAAAAAACATCTTCAAATGCTTCTTGCTTTGCTCTGTCACTCCCGAAGGAACTTTCCTTGGAGTCCTCTGATAAAAGTGGGGAAAATAGAACAGAAAGCAGATGTACTTCAGCCCTTTCTGGGGTAAAGAAAGGGGAGTTCTCTCAGAAATATTGTCTGATTATGTTCTTGTGATAAAGTAAACATCCTTCCCTCCTGTCTCCCTTCTTCAGCTTCCTCAGTGATGGACTAAATCATTGCAGCTCTTGGATGGACAGTGTCGTCTCTCCTGCTCAGTACAGAGTATTCTGGTTCAGATCTTGCCCATGGCCACAATATTTATTGGCTCTCTTCCATTCTGAACCCTCTTACTCACTTTCTTCCATATTTGCCTGCATTTTGACATTCAGGTCCCCCTTCCTGCCTGAAAGAAAAGATGCAAAATAAAATAGGGGACCAGCATAACTGCAAATTGGCTGATTTAGCTTGGATTTTATTGCTCCTGAGAAAGATTCAGTCACCAGCACTGGTTTGCTTTTATTGAGGGCTGTGTTGAAACTTCAGCCAAGTTCTGGGACAGAGGAACTCGACCTCTTCTTCATCTCCTACTGTGTAAATAATATTTTGTCCAAATGGGTGAGTGACTCCTATAAGAACAGTGTATGTGAGACCTCCTTTCCCATCCTATCTGTTCCCAGAATGCTGGGATTGCTGCAAGCCTTCACTATATCACAAAACATCATCTCACCCTTGGCCCCACTCCTGTGCTCCCATTCACTGATTTCATCTGATGTTAAATGTTGCTTTGCTTTTGCAAGCGCAGAACGAGCCCCTGTGAGGCACTTGAGGGGAAATTCCCTTCCTCCCCAGGAAGCAACAGCCTGGAGTGCCAGGAGAGAGGCAGTTCACTTCTCTGGGCGTGTGTGTGCATTTTAACCTCATTTCCTGCATTGTCTTGTTCGTGGCTGGTTGCAAGAGCAATAATTTATATGTATTTAACACAGCTCGTGCCCACTCGACAAGGGCACCTCTGAGCGGAAGCAAGAAGGGGTCCAGTGCCACTGGTGAGAGGTTTGCTTCCACATTGCTCAGGGAGATGGGGAAGAGATGTGGTGAGTCCTCTTGCCACCATCATTTTCCCCTCACACGTGGTGAGATCTCTTCCCAGATAAACTTATGTCAATCCTGTTCTCCACTCCTAGGATGAGGATCTTATCTTTTTAGCTGAGGAGACGTGATTTGATGCAAGTTTTTGACCGTCAGAACCACCGAGTACAGACTCAGCTGGGCTCAGACTCTCCCTGTGGTTGGGGAAGGCTGAGATGGGGTTGTTCAGACTGGAGGAGAGAAGGATCTGGGGAGACCTTAGACCTCCTTCCAGTGCCTAAAGGGGCTCCAAGGGAGCTGGAGCCGGACCATGGACAAGGGCATGGAATGATAAGACAAGGAGGAATGGCTTCAAACTGACAGAGGACAGGGTTAGATGGGATATTGGGAAGGAATTCTTGGCTGTGAGGGTGGTGAGGCCCTGTCACAGGTTGTCCAGAGAAGCTGTGGCTGCCCCATCCCTGGAAGTGTTCAAGGCCAGGCCAGGACTGTGAGAAACCTGGTCTCATGGAAGGTGTCCCTGCCCTTGGCAGGGGGTTAGAACTAGATTGACTTTAATGTCCCTTCCAACCCAAACCATTCTATGATTCTGTGATACTCATTAATCAATGGCATAATGAAACCTGTAACTTGACCCCAGAGCCAAATTCCAAGATCCTGCTTCCAGCACAGATCCTACTGTAGCTCACTCTCCCTTTAAATTCATTTGTATCAAAGCAGGGATGCTGACAGCAAGAAATACATCAAGAATACATCTTCTCTATTAATTAAGTAGAGGTCAAAGCCTTTTTATGAGCTCAGACTCAGTACTGTTGGAGTTAAACTGTATTTAGACACAAATGCTGCCTGAGCTCTTCACACACGTGAAGGAACGAGGGGAAAACCTGCATGTCCAAGCATTTGTGTGGTTCCAAGCTCTTCATCTTGTGCCCTGGATGCATTAGGTATGGGCAGGTCTCAGTCCAGTCCATCAGCACATGTGTTGGCTTCAGTTCTTCAACTGGAAATCTCAGTAGGTACGTGTTGGGGTGTCCTGTTCTCTGCACCATCCAGACTGGGAACCTAAAGACAGCACATGGCAGTTTGTTTCCAACACTGGAGCTCCTTTCCCACCTGGAGCTCCTTCAAAAGGTTGTCTGTGTAGGTGTTTATGGCCAGCACAAAGTTGTGTGGCTGGGACACCCCATGGTCCAAGGAGATGTTCCCCACAGCATACTGAGCTCTGGGGCTCTGGATTTCCTCCTGCTTCCGGGTTTGAGCCCTGACAGACAGCACTGTCGGGAAAAGCAGAGAAAGCACCAGCAGAATGCTCAACATTTTGCAGTTTGAACCTACCCCTTAAGTTACTTCTGCTCTCTCATGTCTCTTCTGCACTGTTTGATCAGGATTCTCACCATCTGGACAGTACAAAAATACCCCCAAATCTACCCACGTCCGGTACCCAAGCGCAGCTGCCTCGTCTGGTACCTTCACACGCCTTCTCTGAAGGGCAGAAAACTCTTTTCAGGAGACAACAGCAGCCCTTGCTTTCATTAGGTCATACTGCTCATCATTAGCTGCCATCACACAGCATGGACCAAAGTACAGCTCAGCTAAAGCAGGACTGAGAAAATTGCTGGAGGGTTCATTACAGCCACTGATGCTGGGGAGATGAGCACCTGAAAAGACACTGAGGTTCAATTCATCTGAGCTGGTTGTCTAGACTCAGGCTTTAGTTGGAGCAAAACAGGTGCTTCCAGAGCATGATTAATCTCATTCTAAAGTAGATATCTCAGATGGGTCAGATGACTCATGTCCTGGCAGGGCTTATTTCTCTCTGCAGACTATAAAGGGAGCAGAAGGTGACCAGCTCAGCTGCAGACAATCAACGTGGTAGACATCAAACATTAGGTGAGATGAATCCCATCCCACAAGGCAAATCAAAGCAGTGGACTTTGCACACTACAAGAAAGAGGTTAAAATTGTCTGGCCAGTTAAAGCTTCTGAAAGGAGTTGTTGAGGGAGGCGAATTTAAAGAGCAGTGGCACCAGGCCAAAGAACAAAACCTCCTTGTGTACATGTTGTCTGGCAAGTATTATCCCAGGAATGGTGTTTTGGGCAAGGAAGGAAGGAAGGCTGAGGAAGAGGGTGAAGCAGAGTCGGTGCTGGAGGCTGTGCAGAGGCTTCAGAGAGGTCCCTTCCCATCTCCACCATGACCATCAGCAGCATACAAAGTTAGGGGCTGAACTGCAGATGGCCCTTTACACAAAGAGAGGTGAGGGGTAAGCAGGAGAAAACTACTCAGGGCTTGCAATTCCAGCCTTTTTCTCCATGTTCAGTGCTTCTGTCACCCTTCAACACCAGCCTGTGTGTGATATGTGTGATACCAGGACACAAGAAAGGTGGGACAAGGACCTGCCGTTCTTGTTTGATGAGCAGACTCACCACCCCTCCAAGGGATGAAACGCAGGCCTTGAGGTCTGGGACAGCAAAAAGTACTGCCCAAAAGTACTGTTGGTGTCTGCAAGTGCATTTGGCAGCTTGGATGCATCTTCTTTTTCACAGGTTTGCTTGAGGAAGGAGCCCATCAGAAGACCTTACAATGTCCATACTCTCCCTGCGCTACAGAGACTCTTCTCCATATAAGAAGGCTTCCTATCTGCTGGAGAATTTACCTGTGTCCAACCAAAGCAGTTCCCAGTTCACCTCCAGGTCTACTGATGAGCTCCAGTGCTGGCATCTGCTGCTCCTGGGCTGCTCTGAGGCAGGACCATGGCTCAGCTGTGCTTGGCACGCAGGAGGGAGGTGAGATGCTTTGGGACAGGTTGGTTCCAACTGTGTACTGTGGCTGCTGCCAGGAAATCAGTTCCAGCAGCTTATCCAGCCATATGGGAACCTTCTGGGGTGTCTCTGTGGGACATCCTTGGGCTCTTGGCTTTGCAGGGTTGCAATCCCCTCCCTCCTGTGGCTTGCAGTGAAAGCTCGTAAGAAGGGGGCTGAGGGGTGACCCCTGAGTATATTTGAGACTGGAGACCTTGTAGGACTAAAACCACCAAAATCAGAGATTTCACGCACTTTTTTTTCATCCAAATTTCTTCTAGCTCCTGTTGGATTTTAGCATCTGATTCCCTCAGTGTGGGGAAAGGATGTGGGGGAGACCTTCCCTGTTTGCCTGTGGGGTTACTGAGCAAGGTGGCTCCAGTCCAGGAGTCCTCCTGTTTCTCTCAGTGCTTGGCAAAGGAACAAATAAAAATATCCTCTCTGTTTAACACCTGAGCATTCTTCCTACAAAAGCCCAGCCCTGCTGTTGTCCGGGCACACATCCCTTTTTGGAATAGGAGCTATGAGAATCTCAGGAGCCTTTTACTCCCAGGAGGAGGCCCGTCCCTCTGAGCAGAATTGTTGGTTAGTTAAAGCTGCCCCTTTATAAGTTTAGATCCCTTGTGCTTGGACAGTAATTGCAATTCATACCGAGCAATCACCGTGTCATCTGTCACAATAACAAACTGCTTAATGGATGGACACGGACGGGCCGTCACCGGGGCTCCAGAGACAGACATTTGCTCAAAGGGAGATGTCATTCCTTGCTTGACAAGGTTTAAGTAGTCTCAGGAGCTGCTGGGGTGTGTGAGTATGCCCAGGACTTCCCTCAGGCCTCTTTCTTCCCTGATGTCTGACCCAAGTTACAATTTTGTCATCACAAATCCTCCTCTGCCCCTTTTCCTCCAGCATTTCCACCCCATTTCAACTTTGTCTTGCTGCAGGTTCACTCTGTGTCTGCAGGTGAAGGTGAACACACATTCTAGAAGCCACATGTGTGTGTCAAGGAGCAGATTCTTGCTGATCCCAGGCCAACAGGACCAGCCTGTGATATGAGGAGGAAGGTGGTTTTGTCATTGTCATGTAGAAAGGTTGAAGGCCAGACAAGTCAGGCTTGTGCTGACTGGGCATTGCTTGAGTTGGAGCACTGCCTGGATCCCTCTGAGAGGAAACAGTGGACAAAAAAGACACTCCAGAGACAGACTTTTGCTCAAAGGGAGATGTCATTCCTTGCTTGACAAGATCTAAGTAGTCTCGGGAGCTGCTGGGATGTGTGAGTTTGCCCAGGGCTTCCCTCAGGCCTCTGTTCTTTCCTGACATCTGACCCAAGTAACAATTTTGTCTGACATGCCCATCACAAATC